>NC_084548.2:57340000-57392500 GCF_033978685.3 Nerophis lumbriciformis
TTGTTATATGTATCCAGTGATTATACTATGAAGTTATTTTCCATTTAACTTCACCCGTTTTAGATAATTTTTATTTGAAATCGCTGAATTTTCACATTTGCCGTTCAAATACTGAGAAGAGACGGTGCGGTGAACAGCAGCCAGTTGAGGCACGTCACTGCGTTGTGCCTCACCATGGATTGCGGACTCGGCTAACTGCTGGCCTGCTGTGCAGTGAGACCGTATTGCTATATGAATTATATTATACATTTCCATATTTTAAGCTGAGGTATATAATGTACAGTGTATTTTGTCAACAACTGTATGTGTGTAAAGTATTTCTTGTGCTGAGCGATCATAAAACGGCTGCAAAAGACGCACTGGCTGAGGCTCGCCTCATGCACCCCCGCCGTAGAATGCACGGCAACCCCTGACGGGAATGTTATATCAACTAAAGCCCACACTTAAACTTTCCACGTGCAAGATTGAATCTATTTAAAAAAGTTATTTCATAAGAAGCCAAAAAGTGCAAAAACAATAATGTTCGTGTTGGAGGAGTTGTGAATGACTGCAGGGCCACAACATTAGGTACACCTGCAGACTGCAGGTGTACCTAATTCACAACTCCTCCAACACGAACATTATTGTTTTTGCACTTTTTGGCTTCTTATTAAATAACTTTTGTAACCTATTTTTATGGGCTTTCCTCTTTGTGATGTTAAGTTCCTGTTATGCGCTGTTATACAGTATATACCTTGAGCTCTTATTTTGAAGGCGCTAAGAGCGGAAGTGATGACATGTTGGAGTGGAGCGGAAGTTTTTGAAAGAATGTAAATAAAGTGGTCCTCGTGTAAACTGGAGCCTTCGTGTTTGTTATTTTGTAGTTTCATACAGTATAGGCAACATTTATAAACCCTCGGTTACACTTTTTTAAATAGATTCAATCTTGCACGTGAAAAGTTTAAGTGAGGGCTTTAGTTGATATAACACTCTCGTCAGGGGGTGCATTAATCCAGCACAACAGCGGCTCATGGACTTATTTTATAAGTAAAGGTAAGACCTTTATAACGTTTTTTTTTATTAAATGTGCTTTTTTGTGTGCTACAGTTTGTATGTGTAAAGTTAAAGTTAAGTTAAAGTACCAATGATTGTCACACACACACTAGGTGTAATGAAATTTGTCCTCTGCATTTGACCCATCCCTTGATCACCCCCTGGGAGGTGAGGGGAGCAGTGGGCAGCAGCGGCGCCACGCCCGTGAATAATTTTTGGTGATTTAATAACCCCCAATTCCAACCCTTGATGCTGAGTGCCAAGCAGGGAAGAATGCTGGTATGAGCTTTTAAACATAACCTGTTAACTGCTGCCAATCAAATGGTGAATAAGATACTCTTTAGGGTTCATATGTTTGTAAATCTGACTGTGATGAAGTCAGTGCCTCACCAGCCATGAACCTCACCGCATGTCACTGATATATATATATATATATATATATATATATATATATATATATATATATATATATATATATATATATATATATATATATATATATATATATATATATATATATATATATATATATATATATATGTATATATATATATATATATATATATATATATATATATATATATATATATATATATTTATATATATATATACATACACACACAAATTAATTGACATATATATATATATATATATATATATATATATACATACACACACATTAATTGACACCACCTGCCATAGATTATTTACTCAACGTGTAATTGTTTAGGTTATGTTAAAATAAAATACAATAAAATAAAATATTTGCATTTGTTTGCAATTTTTAATCCCCCGAGATGAGCTGGAGAAAGTGGCTGGGGAGAGGGAAGTCTGGGCTTCTCTGCTTAGGCTGCTGCCCCCGCTACATTACCTCGGATAAGCGGTGGATGGATCATTTTTTAAAGCCAGAATTTTTATGTTGTAAAGTAATTTCTGCGCTTAATTCTTCAAAAGAGATACAACTTAGACATACCAACTTTTATTATTTAGCTCAAACGTCTATCAGTATTGCATTTCATGCTTTGTTTTGATCATATTCATTTATTCATCTTTATGTGTATTATTGATGACATGCACTTGCTCCAAATAAAGAGCTTATTCTGATAAATAGTATTATTTTTCGTCATGACCTACCATATTTACAGTAAATCCAAGGGATTTAATTACTTTCTCACTATTCCTAGTCTGTGTCACACCTGGGTGAAGTCTTGTCTGGGTTTCGTCTGGTTCCATGGTGTCTTGTCATTTCCTGTTTTATTTTGAAAGGTTAACTCTCCCTCTCGTTTCAGATCACTTGCCTTTCCTCCTGTTTCACTGGTCTGATGTCTCTCCTGATTGCCTGATTGTGCCCACCTGTGTCACCCTCCCTCATGTGTATAAATGTCTCGTCCTCCTCTTGTCCTGTGCCAGAGTATATGGTCTTGTCATGTACCGCCAGCCGTCGTCCACAGTCTTGGCCCAAGTTGTTAAGTATTGCCTCGCCTTATCTATTGATTTCGACGTACCCTCTGAGGAAGAGTGGTTTTGATTTGTCAAAGTTTTTTGGTCAGTTTTTTTTGGAGCTTATTTCATAGTGCTTTGCCTTCCTTTTTTCCTCCTCTTAGAGCACTTTAGTTTGCAGTTTTCTTAGCTCTTCATAGCGTACTTTCTGTTTATAGCTTCTTGTCTCCTTTGCATGAGCGATTTTCCTTTTGTCTAGCTTATCATAGATTGTTGTTTTTTTCCTTATTAGATCAGTTGAGAATTTTGCTATTGCCTTTTTTCCTCCCTATGGAGTGATTTTTCATTTATTGTTATATGCCCTATGCTACGTATCTTTTGTTACTCTAGTGCAGGGGTGTCAAACTCAAATACAGAGTGGGCCAAAATTTAAAACTGAACAAAGCCGCGGGCCAAGGTTGAACAAATGAACCATTTAATAGGGAACCAAACAAGTTTTGCATTGAATATTGAACAAGCAAGGCTTATATAAGTTTATAGTGACATGCAAAATCGAGTTTCAAATAATAATAATTCAAAAATATCAATGGCATATCAAATAAAATGTAAATAAAAATTTAATGCCTCTTGTCTATTTGCAGCCTTCTGAGGTAAATATCAAAATAAACTTTTTTCACTGGCTAATAATACATTTGAAAATAAAATAACAATAATGAATGAAACAAACATTCAGGCCTTGAAGTAGCAAGAGAAAGTGCATGAATAAAACGTTAATTATTGCTCAGTTTGCTACACTGATTTGTTTTAACACTGAATATGGAACAAGCAACACTTACGTATATAACTTGATAGTGCAAAATCAACTTTCAAAAAACAAACGAAAAAACATCAGTAGTATATTAAATACAATTTAAATAAAAAATTGAATGCCTCTTTTCTATTTGCAGCCTTCTGAGGTAAATATCAACATTAACTTTTTCCACAGGCTAATAAATTTGAAAATAAAATAACAATGAATAAATCAACCATTCAGGCCTTTAAACTGCTCAGTTTGCAACACACTGATCTAATCTGATGTGCCCAAGCCAGATACCTGCCATCTTTTCTGGGATGCTAGTTCATTAATGTCGGGGCTCAGGTGGGCGCGGTTGGGGGGGCGGGGTTTGGTGGTAGCGGGGGGTGTATATTGTCGCGTCCCGGAAGAGTTAGTGCTGCAAGGGGTTCTGGGTATTTGTTCTGTTGTGTTTATGTTGTGTTACGGTGCGGATGTTCTCCCCAAATGTGTTTGTCATTCTTGTTTGGTGTGGTTTCACAGTGTGGCGCATATTTGTAACAGTGTTAAAGTTGTTTATACGGCCACCCTCAGTGTGACCTGTATGGCTGTTGACCAAGTATGCTTGGCATTCACTTGTGTGTGTGTAGAAACCGCATATATCATGTGACAGGGGCTGGCACGCTGTTTGTATGGAGGAAAAGCAGACGTGACGACAGGTTGTAGAGGACGCTAAAGGCAGTGCCTTTAAGGCACGGCCCCAATAATGTTGTCCGGTTGGAAATCGGGAGAATGGTTGCCCCGGGAGACTTTCGAGAGGTGTGCTGAAAATCGGTAGGGTTGGCAAGTATGAGTATTAGCGGTGAATGTGGTGTTACAGCGGCACCGCCGCTGTATAATACCGGCGGGCCAGCTCTAATGTTAATTTGATATTGCCTCAAGGGCCAAATGAAATTACACGGCGGGCCAAATTTGGCCCGCGGGCCAGAGTTTGACACCATGCTCTAATGTATCAAGTATATAGTTTGTAGTCATTGTGTTTAAATCACTCTGTCTAAAGAGAGATCAAAGAAACTGCTGAAATAAAGCCTGCGTCAATCGTCCCCCTTCTGCTCCTGAGTCCTCATTTTCGCCAAGGCTTAACTGTCTGGTTGTTAAATAATTGGAGCACTGCTGACACCTAACTAGACGTTTGCGTATCGTTCAAGCTTTAATGAAAAAAAACTGCTACTTGCTCTCATGGGCCCCCTGACAATTCATTGGGGACCCAGCTCACTGTTTGAGAAACACTAATGGAGTCAATTTGATGGAAAACAATGTTAGTAGGTGTTTTTTCAAAAGGTGTCCTGATCCGATTTTTGCGACTGATACAAGCAGTCCTGCAGTGTATTTAGTTGTGCTACACAACAGCTAAGCAAAAAAACGTATGAGGTTTTTTGGCCACTAGGTGTCATCCTATATATGTAATATATAAGTCCATTCCAGTCCATTAATAATCAATCAATCAATCAATGTTTATTTATATAGCCCGAAATCACAAGTGTCTCAAAGGGCTGCACAAGCCACAACGACATCCTCGGTACAGAGCCCACATAAGGGCAAGGAAAAACTCACCCCAGTGGAAGGTCGATGTGAATGACTGAGAAACCTTGGAGAGGACCGCATATGTGGGTAACCCCCCCCCCCCCCCCCCCCCCCTCTAGGGGAGACCGAATGCAATGGATGTCGAGTGGGTCTGACATAATATTGTGAGAGTCCAGTCCATAGTGGATCCAACATAATAGTAAGAGTCCAGTCCATAGTGGATCTAACAAAATAGTGAGAGTCCAGTCCATAGTGGGGCCAGCAGGAGACCATCCCGAGCGGAGACGGGTCAGCAGCGCAGAGATGTTCCCAACCGATGCACAGGCGAGTGGTACACCCCGGGTCCGGACTCTGGACAGCCAACACTTCATCCATGGCCACCGGACCTGTGTGTCTCCCCCTCCACAAGGGATAGGGGGGAGCAGAGGAGAAAGGAAAAGAAACGGCAGATCAACTGGTCTAAAAAGGGGGTCTATTTAAAGGCTAGAGTATACAAATGAGTTTTAAGATGGGACTTAAATGCTTCTACTGAGGTAGCATCTCTAATTGTTACCGGGAGGGCATTCCATAGTACTGGAGCCCGAATAGAAAACGCTCTATAGCCTGCAGACTTTTTTTGGGCTCTGGGAATCACTAATAAGCCGGAGTTCTTTGAACGCAGATTTCTTGCCGGGACATATGGTACAATACAATCGGCAAGATAGGATGGAGCGAGACCGTATAGTATTTTATACGTAAGTAGTAAAACCTTAAAGTCACATGTTAAGTGCACAGGAAGCCAGTGCAGGTGAGCCAGTATAGGCGTAATATGATCAAACTTTCTTGTTCTTGTCAAAAGTCTAGCAGCCGCATTTTGTACCAACTGTAATCTTTTAATGCTAGACATAGGGAGACCCGGAAATAATACGTTACAGTAATCGAGACGAGACGTAACGAACGCATGAATAATGATCTCAGCGTCGCTAGTGGATGAAATAGAACAAATTTTAGCAATATTACGGAGATGATAATAACAAATAGGTTTTGTGGTTTTCATAATTACTACTGTTTGACTCATTTCACTTGAGCTAACCTATTTTTAAACATTCCATACTACAAAATAATAAAAGTTGATTCCTGCTGTTATCGTTTTGGAACAATACGAGTTTGGGAGTTTAGGAATCTTTGGGCACCTCATGATTCAATTCCGATTCTTAGGGTGACGATTTGATTCAGAATCGATTCTTGATCAAACTTGATTCTTGTTATACATTATTTGGTAGGTAATTTTTTATAAAACTTTTTCAAAACAGGTTACAGGTTATAAAAGCTACTTTTGGCTTATGCCTTACAACTTATTGTTGGCAAATAAAAAAAATGTTATACAGAAATCACAGAATGTTCAATTTAATAAAAATAATATATAGCAACTTTAACCCAATCATAGCTTTACAGTACTTAAAATATACATTTACACAGCAATTTAAAAAAAAATACAATACTAAAAGAGGAAAACCGAATAATTATAAAAGTAACATTATTAATAATAATAATATAACTACTGTATTTTCCGGAGGATAGAGCACACCGGTATAAAGAACACACCCACCAAATTTTATGAAAAAAAATTATCCATATATTAGCATCACCGGACTTTAAGTCGCATATATATACGTTGTGAAATTAGTTATTTACACATAAATATTGTGTAAATGTTTATTTACATACCTTAATTGTTTCCAAACAGTGTCTGTAACAGCAGTAAAACCGCTAATCAAACAAAACAGAAGTCATCATCATGGAACCACTAGCTGCGCAAGCTAGCTCTCCAATCAGTAAACTGACTCAATAACTCCAAGATGACATTTTGGTGAATTTACTGAGAAATTTGTGAAACTTAAACAATACAAAAAGAATGCCATTGTAAGTTAATACTAACACAGACACTCGTAAACGTGTTAGCTAGCTTCATTACATTACATTACCACGTACAAATATGCACGAAAACACTCCTACAGAAAACACACATGGGACGGTTAATTAAGTATGAACAGTTTTAGTTATATTGTAAAACGAGAAATGTTGCTTAGAGTGATGAATGAAGACTCTACATGAGTAGAAAAGCTAAGGTCGGCTAGAAGAGAGAATGGCACTTCTACTTCCGGTTGAGAGCACTAAATGGAAGGAAGTTGCATCACAAACAGCAACATGCCTTTTCAGTGTGTTTTTTTGATTTTGTTCATTAGCATTATGACCGTCAGCAAAGAAAAGTCCTTAAGTCAGCTGCACCCTTCAAAAGTGTAGGGAACTTACGGTTATAGTTGTTTAAGGTTTGTAATCCAAAAATGTATTCTTAAAAAATATATCTTTTTTTTTTTTCAAAAGTTATGAATCAATTTAGAATAGGAATAAATAAAAAATGCAATTTGCTCCCGGATATGAATTGATTGGCTAATACTTAAGACGACAATGTCAGTATCGTAGAGGAAGTGAAACAGCTGTATGGCGATACAAGTTCCACATTAACAGCGCCAAAATCACTTTCACCTCACTCTCTCGGCTTCTGTCTGCTTCAACGTCTCACTCTTCCTTTGTATTGGTTCTAGAAGCAGCCGTTCATACTCTGTATATTCAGCTTCAAAAACATGAAAGGTGGTGAATCCTCATTTGTCCAAAAATAGTCGTCTTCGTTGTCTGTTACCAAGTCAGCCATGATTAGAACACACACACACGTTTATTCCCAGAAGTAGGAACACACATTTGTAGCCAGAAGTCAGAAGTGTGTTGCTATGGAAACAGAAATTAATGCACAGAGGAATTAGTTCAGGCAATGATTAAAATGACTAAAATAGGGAAAATATTGTACATATTGCATATTGTTATGAAGGTGTCTGTTACTACATTATATATATACTTGCAGTGTGTATACTGTACATATTACATATTGTTATGAAGGTGTCTGTCTGTACATTATATATATATATATATATATATATATATATATATATATATATATATATACAGTCATGATCAAAGTTAATTGATCAAACATAATGTCATGGCTGTCTTGAGTTTCCAATCATTTCTACAATTCTTATTTTTTTGTGATGGAGTGATTGGAGCACATACTTGTTGGTCACAAAAAACATTCATGAAGTTTGGTTCTTTTTTGAATTTATTATGGGTCTACTGAAAATGTGACCAAATTTACTGGGTCAAAAGTATACATACAGCAATGGTAATATTTGGTTACATGTCCCTTGGCAAGTTTCACTGCAATAAGGCACTTTTGGTAGCCATCCACAAGCTTCTGGCAAGCTTCTGGTTGAATGTTTGACCACTCCTCTTGACAAAATGGGTGCAGTTCAGCTAAATGTGTTGGTTTTCTGACATGGACTTGTTTCTTCAGCATTGTCCACACGTTTAAGTCAGGACTTTGGAAATGCCATTCCAAAACCTTAATTCTAGCCTGATTTACCCATTCCTTTACCACTTTTTACGTGTGTTTGGGGCCATTGTCCTGTTGGAACACCCAACTGCGCCCAAGACCCAACCTCCGGGCTGATTATTTTAGGTTGTCCTGAAGAATTTGGAGGTAATCCTCCTTTTTCATTGTTCCATTTACTCTCTGTAAAGCAACAGTTTCATTGCGACGTGGACGTACTTGAATAAATTGGAGATACTGTATACCCGCAAGCCATTTAAAAAATTCACAAAGTGCAAATATTAAGAGGACAGTGAAGGTTTTCAAGGAGACACAAGTCGCGGACATGAAGCCACAGCTGTCAAGAGTCTCTAAATACTCCAATAACACCCGGAAAATAAGTTACACTTGTTGCTAGTCGTTTTAAATGTGGAAAAAGTCATTAAAAAGATTGGAGAAGTCTCTAAAAACTTGAAGAACAAAGTACATTTTACAACAAGCAGCCACAATTGAAAAATAGAGCAAAACAAATGTATATGTTAATCACATTAAAGACACCGATTTGTTTTTAAACGTGTATCATTTTTTTGCACCTTTTTATAGAAAATATATGCATCATGAAGTCATGTTGACCACACCCACAGGTATGTTGGCAATCTCGGGGAGACCCTGTTCACGTATGCCAGCAAGAGAGCAGACAATGGAGGTCCCCACAAATAAACCGATCTCATCTGCGACTTTTTCCACCCCAAAAAGGCTAAAACACTCGGATAAACAAATAAAAGCAGCAGAGATTGGATAGTTTGGTGAGGAATGGGGGGTCAGGTTTCAGGTGATTGTGTATTTCCCCTATCACATCCATGAAGAATCGTAATAAATATGAATCACGACTTGGATGGCTATATATATATTTTTTTTAATGTATGACAATTCCACTGCGAGGTTAATATTCGAGTAGTTCATTTTTAAGACACCACTAGTAGCTATATTTGTTCTGTTTGATTTATGGACTCAGTGATCAAATGACCCAATCAAGCTGATTCAGACATAAATTAATGAAAGCATTTGGTTTGCATAACATTAGGACTGCAACTAACTATTATTTTGATAGAAAGAGGACGTATGGTCCGTCTTCTTTTCACCGGACATGTCCTCTTTTGCGGAGCTGTCAGGGCGGAGTTGCTTAAATGCCTCAAATGTCCGTCATTTTGAGTTAGGGTTGCATGTATTTTCAATGTACGTTCAGGGTTAAGAAGGACTTAAAAACAAAACAAATTGTGCACGCAGCAGCATTCGTGAGGGAGGGGCAGAGACAGAGAGAGCGAGAGAGTTATGATAAACGCGCTTGCGTCGCAAGGCTCTGCTTTTTATCCATAGATTTATCAGATGTAATTTTTTATTATCTATAGCAGGGGTGTTAAAAGTGTGCCCCGGAGGCCATTTGCGGCCCACAGCTAATGTTTTAAAGGCCCACGGCACATTCTAAAAATACTATTAAAATAAACAAATACATAACAAAAGTAAAATAAAAAAGCTTAAAGGTTAAATGTAATTTAGAAAAAGTTGCAATGTTGACTAATAAAACAAAGCTGGTTTTTTTTCTTTCAAACTGTCATTGTTCAAAACATAATATTGAATCCAAATCAATGTTATTATGAATTATTGACCTATCCAAGGTTCCGATTACTTCACATCAAATATTCCACTCAGAAAAATATTTTTGGTGGAAGATTTTGCAAATTTTTTGTAAATAACCCAAAAATGTATATTTTGTTGTTTTCTTACTGTACTGAAAATGAACCGAACCGTGACCTCTAAACCGAGGTATGTACCGAACCGAAATTTTTGTGTACCGTTACACCCCTAGTATTTAAAAAAACAAACCAAAAAAAAACAGTTAAATAGCAGCACATTTAACTTACTCAAAAAGAAAATAATTGTGTGATGTTTAAAAAGCTGCACACTGATATATTGAGTATTGATTGGCTCTTGGCAGTTTTAGCACTCCAATAGACTCAATGTGTAGAATTATATATTTAATTAATTATTAAAATGCTGGCTATTTCATAGATTTCATAGGTTTAATCTTATGAAACCTCCGCATTAGTGTGTGTGTGTGTGTGTGTGTGTGTGTGTGTGTGTGTGTGTGTGTGTGTGTGTGTGCCTTTTTTACTGCATTGTAAATTGACGCTGCTTTAAAAAGTACTTGAATTGTAGACAATGTTTAGCTGGCTGACTTTGGCTAAAATGATAGTTAAAGTTTTTTTTCACACAACTTGGTCTCACTCTTGTTAGAAAGCAAGCAAGGTAGAAGGTAACACTAGTACTGAGGTTGTATCTGCATCCTCCCTCCAGATGTCTGATATCATGTCTGCGCTTTAAATGCTGGTGTATCACAGATGTTCTGCCAGAAATTTACTCTCCTTTAAAACATACTTGAATTGATGTAGACAAAGTTTAGCTGGCTGACGTTAGCTAAAATTACAGTTAAAGTTTTGTTTCACACAACTTGGTCACACTCGTGTTAGCTAGCTAGCAAGGTAGAAGCTATTAAGCCTTAGAACAGTGGTTCTTAACCTGGGTTCGATCGAACCCTAAGGGTTCGGTGAGTCGGCCTCAGGGATTCGGTGGAGCCTCCGCCACGGAGGTAAAGACACATCCGACTTATCGTGTAAATAAAAACTTCTCCCTATCGGCATATTATGGATACTCCCAAACAATGTTCCCTCTAATTTTCCATCTGATTTGCAGGTTGTTTGATTGATCGATTGAAACTTTTACTAGCAGATTGCAAAGGAAGAGAATACATTATATGAAACAGTACAGTTTACACAGTACAGTACATATTCCGTACAATTGACCACGAAATAGTAACACCCGAATAAGTTTTTCAACTTGTTTAAGTTGGGGCCCACGTTAATCAATTCATGGTAATGTGTGTAATTTGTTGTGAGTTCATGCACTGTGTTGGTTTTGTTCTTTGAACAAGGTGATGTTCATGCACGGTTCATTTTGTGCACCAGTAAAAAAACATAACTTTTTCTGAATTTTTTATTTTTCACTAAGAAGGGTTTGGTGAATGCGCATATGAAACTGGTGGGGTTCGGTACCTCCAACAAGGTTAAGAACCACTGCCTTAGAAGCTCATGTCTCCGCTTTAACCCTCCTCTTGTGTTAGCTTTCTGTTACCATCTCTTATGTTAACGGGTCGGTTTTGACCCATGTCTTAAATCAGCTATAAAATACACTAAAAACAATTATCTATCATCCAATTTGTTTCTCATCTCTTGGTTTCCTTGTTAGGCTTCCTTATCCATGAAAATATCGGTTTTAATATTTTTGGTGTGGGCCATTGGGCCTTTTTTTGTCAGTATACCCCTTGATAAAATGTAAAATGAACCTCAAGAGAATCAAATATATAAAAGGTTGTTGTGTTACCTGATTATTACTGAGGGGTATTAGAACACCTCTCGTAAATACATTTGTTTAATTTATTTTTTCATTTCAATAATTTTAACTACAGTAACATCTATGGTGTTCCGGGTCAATTTCGACCCATATATATCTACTTCAAGAAAAAGAATAAAAAGTATTTTTTTCAGCAACAGAACTTTAATACAAACACAAAATGAAAAGCAGAACAGGTCATAACACAAAATGTAGATTTGCAAGGTCAATCAAACAACAACCAATCAAGCAAATCAAGTTAAGTTAACTTTAAGTTAAAGTACCAATGATTGTCACACACACACACTAGGTGTGGTGACATTTGTCCTCTACAATTGACCCATCCCCTTGTTCACCTCCTGGTAGGTGAGGGGAGCAGTGGGCAGCACTGTGATTTAACCCCCAATTCCAACCCTTGATGCTGAGTGCCAAGCAGGGAGGTAATGAGTACCATTTGTATAGTCTTTGGTATGACCTCCTCATCAGACTCATCAGATGTGTCTGTCTTCTGGATGATACGCCACATTGTCTTCCTCCTCAGAAACCTGTTCATCCGTGTCCTCTCTCTCATTTTCACCAAAAATATTATCCAGAACTTCTCTCATTGTAAATCTTTTTTTCATTTTTGCATGCTGCAAATTGAAGATATGCACTCTGCAAGTCACCAACTCTATACTGAATTGACCTCACATGTCTGGACATGCCCGTCTTTGTTTGTTTTTGTACTGGATAACAAGGTAAAATGAGAATCCCCTAAAGCTCACATGATTGGAGAGGAGCTGGCTGTCAGTGTGTTCAGTTTTGGCTCTAATTATTGCTTTATAATCTTATTTTTATAACTGGGTCGAAACTGACCCTAACAACACCAAGGTCATAATTTCAACCAAAGCATTTTCTAATTTAGTGGGGGGAAAAAAAAGTTTTATTATGTTGAAATAGAGGTTCCTGACAAAGTCAAAAACCCTTGATGCAAAAAAATAAATTTATGTGGTTCTTTTATGCATTTAAAAACTAAAACGGGTCGGTGCCGACCCTAACACAAGACGAAGGTTAAATAGTGGCATATCACAGATGTACTGCAATCAAAACAAGATCCGCTTTGCAAAATGAGCAAGGCATTTATGTTTTTAACAAGAATAAGAGGAAATATCCTCACACTTTACATGTTATCACTGGCCATGTTTTTGCTAGTGACCAGATTCCGCCTGGAAAAACACAAGTGGTGACGTCACGACTATTGCCGACAGATATGATTGTCGGCGACAAATTTTATTGTCTAATTGTTGTATTTGAAAGAAACATGGCGTGTGTTCTTTCTGTTTAAGCAGTTTTTGTTTGTTTTTTAATATCCAAGTTCCAACCTCTGTTCTCTTCTGTGTGTTTTGTCGTGTCTCCAGTGGAGAAATGTATGAGCTCCATGCAGATGGGTACCCAGATGGTGAAGCTGCGCGGCAGCTCCAAGGGACTGGTGCGCTTCTTCTTTCTGGACGAGCACAAGTCCTATATCCGCTGGAGGCCGTCGCGCAAGAACGAAAAGGCCAAGAGTGAGTGTTGTCTCCCCTGTCGTCACGGAGAAACATCATTTCAATTCTGTCCCGGTTCTGCAGTCTAATGTATTCATGCTGCGAGTAAAAGAACACAACTGTCTTTTATCATTCCATTCCTTTCACATGCCAATCCTCTTTCAGCCTTTGACATTTCATGTAGTTCAGAAGAAATTGAGATAGTGTCTAGCCGTGTCAGCCAAGGTAAATAAAAGCATTTTACAAGTAATTTTATGAGCTCGACGGGTGAGGTATTGCTGTTTTATTCTTATATATTTAGAAAAAAAAGCCAAGTGTAACAATCTAAAAGTAGCAATCTTAGAGCTTCCTGAGAAGTGAATAGTTGAGCGTATTGCAAGCCTGGTGTTTATTGTGTGTGTTTCGAGATTGGAAGAGATATGTCGCACTAGGGTTGTATGGTATACCGCTACTATTAAAGTACCGCGGTACTAATGAATTATAAATTGTACTATAGTGCCTCTGAAAAATAGCGATACCATTTTTTTATTTTAAAGGTATGGCGGCACGCCGTTGTGACATTGTTGGTTTTATGAGCAGACTGGCTCATGTTAGGCAACGCACATGCACAAAGTACAACGAACACAGTTTGGCTTAAAAAACGTAACGATAAAGGTGAAGCTATAAACACTGAAACGCCGCTCTACACGTGGTGCTTTAAAACTTAGCTAGCAGCAGTGTTTTAGCTACTTCTAAATCACCAATCCTCGCCTCCACGCGGCGACACATAAGGTAAGTTTCTTACAACGAGGACGAGGAATAGCTAAACATGCTTCACTACACACAGTAGGAGGATACAATAGCTAACCGCTAACAGCTAGCTCACGCTCCTCAATGTAAACAAAAGGGTGGGTCTACACTGATATTCCTCGTTGCAATGATTACATCGATACATCACAAAATATTTTTTTGTTTTTTTTAAATTCATATTATGTTTATAAACTGAGGAAACACATGAGGACTTAAATTATGACCAATGTAGGAGCCTGTAACTACTTGGTATCGAATCGATACCCAAATTTGTGGCATCATCCAAAACGTATGTAAAGTATCAAACAACAGAAGAATAAGTGATTACTTTTGAACAGAAGTGTAGATAGAACACGTTGAAACAGAAAGTAAGCAGATATTAACAGTCCGTAAAGGTTTTGTTTTTTTATACATGCTCTAAATATATATGTAACATAACAAAATTCATAATAACATGTAATATTTACATATTTTGCTCATTTTAAGCACGCGGCGGCGAATTAATTTCACAGATGCATCACAGTTACAACAAACACTTCTTTCGACAAATTATGACCCGGAAGAGTATATTTTTGAGCCTGAATATACGGAGGATGATCTACAAGTTTTAGAAGCTGTGCTTTTATATGTATGCATAAAGCACAAACAGAAAACACATGTACATCTATTTAACATATTAAGAATCACTGCAATTAAACAGATAACAAAGACTTGGAAAGAGACCGCAATACGTAGAATACAATCCTGTACAACAGCCCTGACACAGATAGTAGAAATGAAAAAAGTAACATTTAGTATAAGAGAAAAAAATGTACATAAGTTATATCCAGAAGATGTGTGTAATATTATATTTGATAAAGATGATACTATATAAATGGAATATTTGTCATTAATGCATGTATGTTTACATATATATATATATATATATATATATATATATATATGACATATGTATTAACACGCTATCTTTTTAGTATGATTTTCTGTATATCTATGTATCAGAGTATAGAGATGGGAGTGTTTTTTTTGGTGTATTTTTTACATTTTTATATATATGACATTCACTATAATTATTGTTGTTTATCTCTGGAAAAAAAAGGGACAATGTTAAAATGACATGGTTTTGTGTAATTTTGTGAAATCAGTTCAGTAAAGTATGGGGGGTAAAGTTTTAGAAGCTGGGTAATAAGCAGATCCAGCATGTAGCAGTATTGCTAAGTGCTAACAAGATATGCAACATAATAAAACAATCACTTACTGTGCAATGTCTGGGATGCTGACCGATGGGATGTTTATATCTTCCTGTTAAAAATGAAGAATTATAATCCACTTGAAAAAAACTGAAGGTGCCGCAAACCAGCGTATTTTAGTGTTATTCTCGCCAACTTTGAATGTCAAAGTTGACCAACTTGTCGGCTTATATCCACAACCTTCTACTATCCAGGTGAGAGGCATGACTTATAATCTAGAATGAACTTTCACCAACTCAGAGGCAATGCAGCAGCTATATGTCAATTTACCAGCATAAGCGAGTTACCTCGCTAAATTATTTGTCTGCGTTAGCACTTATAATAACGATATCTCTTATATTTGGTTATTATTCATGTCACAAGATTCAAATGTAGTAGTATTGTTGGCGGAAAGAGGGCTTTAAGCGCAAAGGAATACTCCAATTAGCTGTATTGTCAGCCACCTCTTACTTGCCGTATTTTACAACTTAGAATGCATAAAAAAAAGAATAACGTGTGTTAGAGATTGTGAACGATAGGCAAAATTCCACAAAAAAGAGCAGTTCTCCTTCAAGGCTCCAATATCAGTATGGTATCGGCAGTTAAGAAGTGTATTGATCGCCCTGACGTTACACTTCATCTAATAACACTGTGCTTTTTGCTTTCACAGGCCTTATACAACTACTTAGTCCGGATCCGAGTCTTGAGGCACCTGTTATCAAGAGTGACACTAAAGCAGCGTTTTAAGTCTCAACAAAATCTCGGTCTCGTCCACTATATTCTCTGGTGACCGGCAGAGTCTTCACACCAGACTGCTTCAGCCGTTCAACATCACCATACACGTACACATGCACGTACACATACTTGACAGTTACCTGGATTATATTACTGCATTATTCATGAGCTACACTGAGGAAAAACATTTTGAAAACCACACTGGAGGATACAGGACGCAGCAGCAGCATCTCAAGTCGAGAGCATATTATGCTCTCGACTTTCATTTGTTTACTTTTTCGTCTGGTATAGTGTATAGTAAGCATAGTAAATAAATAATGCTTCATACCGTCTATGTTGTATGAATGGCCGTCCCGCCATTCCTATTTGGACCTTTGGACATGCAGAATTTAAAATTCATATCTACTGCTAGCTGGCCTGACGACTGAATGTAATATACTGTAATGTATTTTCCGGACTCTAGAGTGCACCGTTATATAAGCCGCGCTCACTAAATTTTAAAGAAAAATATATTTTTCTATACGCTAGCCGCACTGAACTATAAGCCGCAGATATATACGTTGCTAAATTTGTGATTGAAACGGCACTTTTACTTCCGGTTGAAAGCACTAAATGGAAGTTGGGCTGGATGATTACGCCAAGAATAATAATCACGATTATTTTTTATTGATATTTTAATCACGATTAATTATTCATTCATTTGAAAGCATGAGTATTTATTGTTCCACAAAAACTAAACTTGAAATATAGTTTAAATAACGAATATAAATTAGTAGCAAACAAGTAAAAAAATTAAAATAAGAATAACTTAGACTTAGACTTCCTTTATATTGTCATTCAAATTTGAACTTTACAGTACAGATAAGAACGACATTAGCTCATGGTAGTGCAGGATAAAAAAAGCAATACGGTGTATATATAACTAAATAAATAGGTTACTGTACAGATAAATATATTGCACTTTTTCATATGCATCCATGTTTATGGATGTATGTTATATTGTCTTTTTTATTCCAGTGAGTTAATCCCTTTTGGGGGGAGTTGAGGGGATAATTATGATGTGTTCAAGAGTCTTACGGCCTGAGGGAAGAAGCTGTTACAGAACCTGGAGGTTCTGCTTTGGAGGCTGCGGAACCTCTTTCTAGTGTCCAGCAATGAAAACAGTCCTTGGTTGGGGTGGGAGGAGTCTTTGCAGATTTTCTGAGCCCTGGTCAGGCAGCGAATTTTTGCGATCTCCTGGATCGGAGGAAGAGGAGTCCTGATGATCCTTTCCGCCGTCCTCACCACTCTCTGGAGAGACTTTCAGTCTGAGGCATTGCACGCTCCAGTCCAGACAGAGATGCTGTTGGTCAGCAGGCTCTCTATAGTGCCTCTGTAGAATGTGGTGAGAATGGGGGGAAGGGAGCTGTGCTCCTTTCATCCGACGCAAAAAGTGCATGCGCTGCTGAGCTCTTTTTACAAGAGCTCCGGTGTGTAGGGACCAGATCATATTGTCAGTTATCTGCACCCCCATGAACTTGGTGCTGCTTACCATCTCCACCACTGTGCCGTTGATGAAGAGTGGAGTGTGGCTGGACTGGTGCTTCCTGAAGTCAACAATGATCTCCTTGGTCTTGTCGACATTCAGGACCAGGTTGTTGGTTCTGCACCAGTCAACCAAATGTTTCACCTCTTCCCTGTAGTCCATGTTGTTGTTGTCACGGATGAGGCCCACTACTGTCGTATCGTCCGCATACTTCACAATGTGGTTAGTAGTGGACCTGGTGCAGCAGTCATGGGTCATCAACGTGAACAGCAGCGGACTCAGGACGCAGCCCTGGGGGGAGCTGGTGCTCAGGGAGATGGCACTGGAGGTGTTGTTGCCCACTCTCACAGACTGGGGGCTGTTTGTGAGGAAGTCAAGCAGCCAGTTGCATAGGGGGGTACTGGATCCAAGGGGGGCCAGTTTGCTCACCAAGTGCTGCGGGATGATGGTGTTGAATGCTGAGCTGAAATCCAGAAACAACATCCGCACGTGTGTGTTCTTTCCTTCCAGATGTTCTAAGCTCAGGTGGAGTGCAGAGGAGATGGCGTCCTCTGTGGAGCGGTTAGGACGATAAGCAAACTGGTATGGGTCGAATGTGGGGGGGAAGTCTGGAGACAATATACTCCTTTACCAGCCTCTCGAAGCACTTCATTATGATGGGGGTGAGTGCAACGGAGCGGTAATCATTGAGGGAGGAGATTGTGGGTTTTTTAGGCACTGGATTGATTGTGGCCGTCTTAAAACATGCTGGTACCACAGCCTGGGTCAGCGAGATGTTGAAGATGTCTGCGAGAACCCCAGCCAGCTGGTCTGCACATCTCTTAAGCACCTTGCCCGGAATGTCATCAGGTCCCAGTGATTTTCGGGGGTTCACTCTCCTCAGGGTTTTCCTTACATCCGCTATGTCCAGGTTGAGCGGCTGCTCATCAGGGCGAGGGATGGATTTTCTCGCCGGAGTGGTGTTAAGTGCCTCAAACCTTGCAAAGTAGTTGTTAAGGTCATTTAGGAAGCTGATAATGTTGTCACAGAGACGGGGGGCAGCTTTATAGTCCATGATGACCTGTATGCCCTGCCACATCCGTCTAGTGTTTGTGGGGTTCTCGAAGAAGTCCTGCACTTTCTGACTTTGAGCCCGCTTTGCAACCTTAATGGCACGGTTCAGGTTAGCTCTGGCTGTTTTTAATGCTACCATGTCGCCAGACTTAAAAGCCTTGTTCCGAGTCTTCAGCATTGAACCTACCTCACTGTTCATCCAGGGTTTCTCGTTGGCCCGTGTGGGGATGTTCTTGATCACACTGACATCCTCCATGCACTTCTGAATGTATGCAGACACAGACTTTGCATACTCCTCCACACATGTGTGATGATTTTCGGTGGCGGCTGTCTTGAACATGTCCCTGTCTGTGGTTTCGAAGCAGTCTTGTAATGCTTACATTGCTCCCTCTGGCCAGGTCCTCACCTGCTTCACTGTAGCTTGCTTCCTGATCAGCAGGGGCTTGTATGCAGGAATTAGCATCACAGATAGACGGTCTGAGGAGCCGAGGTGGGGGCGTGGTGCAGCTTTATACGCATGTTTAATATTGCTGAACACCAAGTCCAGCTTGCTTCCACCCCTGGTTGCAAAATTCACATATTAATGGAAATGAGGGAACACAGTTTTCACATTAGCTTGATTAAAATCCCCTGCCACGATGAAAACTCCCTCTGTATGTGTAGATTGTAGTTCATTGATGGAGCAGTACAAAGCTTTCAAAGCTTCTTTGGTGTTAGCACTGGGGGGAATGTACACTGCTGTGAAGATCCATCCATCCATCCATCCATCCATCCATCCATCCATCTTCTTCCGCTTATCCGAGGTCGGGTCGCGGGGGCAGCAGCCTAAGCAGGGAAGCCCAGACTTTCCTCTCCCCAGCCACTTCGTCCAGCTCCTCCCGGGGGATCCGAGGCGTTCCCAGGCCAGCCGGGAGACATAGTCTTCCCAACGTGTCCTGGGTCTTCCCCGTGGCCTCCTACCGGTCGGACGTGCCCGAAACACCTCCCGAGGGAGGCGTTCGGGTGGCATCCTGACCAGATGCCCGAACCACCTCATCTGGCTCCTCTCGATATGGAGGAGCAGCGGCTTTACTTTGAGCTCCCCCCGGATGACAGAGCTTCTCACCCTATCTCTAAGGGAGAGCCCCACCACCCGGCGGAGGAAACTCATTTCGGCCGCTTGTACTCGTGATCTTGTCCTTTCGGTCATGACCCAAAGCTCATGACCATAGGTGAGGATGGGAACGTAGATCGACCGGTAAATCGAGAGCTTTGCCTTCTGGCTCAGCTCCTTCTTCACCACAACGGATCGATACAGCGTCCGCATTACTGAAGATGCCGCACCGATCCGCCTGTCGATCTCACGATCCACTCTTCCCTCACTCGTGAACAAGACTCCGAGGTACTTGAACTCCTCCACTTGGGGCAAGATCTCCTCCCCAACCCGGAGATGGCACTCCACCCTTTTTGGGGCGAGAACCATGGACTCGGATTTGGAGGTGCTGATTCCCATCCCAGTCGCTTCACACTCGGCTGCGAACCGATCCAGTGAGAGCTGAAGATCTTGGCCAGATGAAGCCATCAGGAACACATCATCTGCAAAAAGCAGAGACCTAATCCTGCAGCCACCAAACCAGATACCCTCAACGCCCTGACTGCGCCTAGAAATTCTGTCCATAAAGGTTATGAACAGAATCGGTGACAAAGGGCAGCCCTGGCGGAGTCCAACCCTCACTGGAAACGTGTCCGACTTACTGCCGGCAATGCGGACCAAGCTCTGACACCGATTATACAGGGAGCGAACCGCCACAATAAGACAGTCCGTTACCCCATACTCTCTGAGCACTCCCCACAGGACTTCCCGGGGTACACGGTCGAATGCCTTCTCCAAGTCCACAAAGCACATGTAGACTGGTTGGGCAAACTCCCATGCACCCTCAAGGACCCTGCCGAGAGTATAGAGCTGGTCCACAGTTCCACGACCAGGACGAAAACCACACTGTTCCTCCTGAATCCGAGGTTCGACTATCCGGCGTAGCCTCCTCTCCAGTACACCTGAATAGACCTTACCGGGAAGGCTGAGGAGTGTGATCCCACGATAGTTGGAACACACCCTCTGGTTCCCCTTCTTAAAGAGAGGAACCACCACCCCGGTCTGCCAATCCAGAGGTACCGCCCCCGATGTCCACGCGATGTTGCAGAGTCTTGTCAACCAAGACAGCCCCACAACATCCAGAGCCTTAAGGAACTCCGGGCGGATCTCATCCACCCCCGGGGCCTTGCCACCGAGGAGCTTTTTAACTACCTCGGCAACCTCAGCCCCAGAAATAGGAGAGCCAACCACAGATTCCCCAGGCCCTGCTTCCTCATAGGAAGACGTGCTGGTAGGATTGAGGAGGTCTTCGAAGTATTCTCTCCACCGATCCACAACATCCGCAGTCGAGGTCAACAGAGCACCATCCCCACCATACACGGTGTTGACACTGCACTGCTTCCCCTTCCTGAGGTCCAGAATTGCTTCGAAGCCGTCCGGAAGTCTTTTTCCATGGCCTCACTGAACTCCTCCCATGTCCGAGTTTTTGCCTCCGCGACCGCTGAAGCCGCACACCGCTTGGCCTGTCGGTACCTGTCTGCTGCGTCAGGAGTCCCATGAGCCAAAAGAACCCGATAGGACTCCTTCTTCAGCTTGACGCCATCCCTCACCGCCGGTGTCCACCAACGGGTTCTAGGATTACCGCCACGACAGGCACCAACTACCTTGCGGCCACAGCTCCAATCGGCCGCCTTGACAACAGAGGTACGGAACATCATCCACTCGGACTCAATGTCCAGCGCCTCCCTCGGGACATGTTCAAAGTTCTTCCGGAGGTGGGAATTGAAACTCTCTCTGACAGGAGACTCTGCCAGGCGTTCCCAGCAAACCCTCACAATGCGTTTGGGCCTGCCAGGTCTGTCCGGCATCCTCCCCCACCATCGCAGCCAACTCACCACCAGGTGGTGATCGGTAGAAAGCTCCGCCCCTCTCTTCACCCGGGTGTCCAAAACATGAGACCGCAAATCCGATGACACAACTACAAAGTCGATCATGGAACTGCGGCCTAGGGTGTCCTGGTGCCAAGTGCACATATGGACACCCTTATGTTTGAACATGGTGTTTGTTATTGACAATCAGTGACGAGCACAAAAGTCCAATAACAAAACACCACTCGGCCATTCTTCCCAATCACGCCTCTCCAGGTTTCACTGTCGTTGCCAACATGAGCGTTGAAGTCCCCCAGTAGAACGAGGGAATCACCCGGGGGAGCACTCTCCAGTACTCCCTCGAGTGAATCCAAAAAGGGTGGGTAATCTGAACTGCCGTTGGGCGCGTAAGCACAAACAACAGTCAGGACCCGTCCCCCCACCCGAAGGCGGAGGGAGGCTACCCTCTCGTCCACCGGGTTGAACTCCAACGTGCAGGCTTTGAGCCGAGGGGAAACAAGAATTGCCACCCCAGCCCGTCGCCTCTCATTGCCGGCAACGCCAGAGTGGAAGAGAGTCCAGCCCCTGTCAAGAGAACTGGTTCCAGAGCCCTTGCTGTGCGTCGAAGTGAGTCCGACTATATCTAGCCGGAACTTCTCCACCTCACGCACTAGCTCAGGCTCCTTCCCCCCCAGCGAGGTGACGTTCCACGTCCCAAGAGCTAGCTTATGTAGCCGAGGATCGGACCGCCAAGTGCCCTGCCCTCGGCTGCCGCCCAGCTCACATTGCACCCGACCTCTATGGCCCCTGCTATGGGTGGTGAGCCCATTGGAGGGGGGACCCACGTTGCCTCTTCGGGCTGTGCCCGGCCGGGCCCCATGGGGACAGGCCCGGCCACCAGGCGCTCGCCATCGTGCCACACCTCCGGGCCTGGCTCCAGAGGAGGGCCCCGGTGACCCGCGTCCGGGCGAGGGAAATCTGGGTTCCTTGTTCGTGTTCTTCATAGAGGTCTTCGAGCTGCTCTTTGTCTGATCCCTCACCTAGGACCAGTTTGCCTTGGGAGACCCTACCAGGGGGCATAGAAGCCCCCGGACAACATAGCTCCTAGGATCATTGGGACACGCAAACTCCTCTACCACGTTAAGGTGGCAGCTCAGAGAGGAGGCTGTGAAGATCATAGCACTGAATTCCCGGGGTAAATAAAATGGCCTGCATTTTATAGTTAATAGTTCTACATCGGGAGAGCAGTGACATGAGACTATCTTCCCATTATTGCACCAGTCGTTGTTGATATATATACAAACACCACCGCCTCGGGATTTACCAGTGAGAGTTCTGCTCCTGTTCGACCGAAACATAGTTAGCCCCGCGATGCTAACTGCCTTGTCCGGAACGGATGGTTTCAGCCACATTTCTGTGAGAATTATGGCGCCGCAGTCTTTCATCTCGCGTCTTGCATATAAATCCAGTTTAAGGTAGTCCAGTTTGTTCTCCAGGGAGCGGACATTTGAAAGCAGGATGGAAGGAAGCGGTGTTCTGTGAGGATTAGCCTTTAGCTTTAATGTTAGCCCCACTCGGCATCCCCGCTTCTGCTTTCGATCACACCGCTTACGTCTCGTCTCCTCCGTCGACGGTCCCCGCTGGTACTAGGCTCTGCTGTTTCACAGGCCGCTGGATGTAGCCGGCGTAAAATTCCGATGCTAGCAATGAGGTCCAACGTATACGCCTTTTTTTGGTCCAAAATGGCCCGATCTCTCCACATCCAAAATTGTCTGGCGTCGTATGTTACCACGGAGTGTCCACGCTGGAAGCCAGCCATGAAATTCACATAATTTACCGGAATATTTGCCAAAATGTTCTTTTTCTACCATAAGCCTCTAAAGCCGCAGCCGTGCAGGGCGCCGCCATCTTGAGATACATACACTACTGAAATGCTCTTACATAAACAACTAAAATGTTTTTCTCTCACACACCCTACTGAAACACTCTTATACACACTACTAAAACACTCTTACATACACTACTGAAACACTCTCATAAACACTACTGAAATGTTTTTCTCTCATGGACACACACACACTTGGAATTATTTTTCACTAGTATGTACAAACGGATTCCACCTGTGTGTGAGCTTTTTACACGTGCGTGTGAGAGACAACAATTTCAGTAGTATATGTGCAAGGATTTCAGTTATGTGCATGAGCGCATCTTACCAGTGTGTATAAGAGCATCTTACCAGTGTGTATGAGAGACATTGCATTCCGGTTCCGGTCACCAATAATCCCCGCCCCTTTTCAGACAAGTTTTTTTTTTTTTAAAGCCAAGTTGTTTGTGAACAAAATGTCTGCCTGACTGCCGACATGTAGCTTAACCGAGGCGTAGGGTGACCATTTCCATGACACCAAAAAGGAGGACATTATGCGCCATATCAATAAATTACTATGGTGTACATAGGACTCTGGTATACTCTTATTTATAGTACAATTTTGAGTGGTTTAAAGATGATGTTTGTGTGGCTGAATAGGAAAAAATATTAAAGTCAAGTGTTTGTTAACAGTATTTGTATTTATTCAATACATTGTGGTGTTCAAAAAGAGACCACTGAGATGAATCCTTTCAAGTGCAGAGTACCACAAAGCATAACATGTGTGGACTTAAATGTAGTTAACATATATAATTTAAAAAAAATGCCACAAAAAATTTTCCACATCAACATCAAGGCTGCTTGCTGCATATCTGGTTGCGTTATGCAGAATATGGGCCAAACAGTTTGCAGGGAGCACATCTTTTTGGCTCAGTTTCAACTTCTGATACACACTGTTGTGTTTGCCACAATTGACACTGGCATTGTCTGTTTATGTGAGAGCATTTCAGTCGTGTATGCAAGAGCGTTTCAGTAGTGTGTATAAGAGTGTTTCAGTAGTGTGTATAAGAGTGTTTCAGTAGTGTGTATAAGAGTGCCTCAGTAGTGTTTGTGTGAGAAAAAGATTTCAGTTGTTTATGTGAGAGCATTTCAGTAGTGTGAAGAGTGTTTCAGTAGTGTGTATAAGAGTGTTTCAGTAGTGTGTGTGTGAGAAAAAGATTTCAGTTGTTTATGTGAGAATAATGTCCCTAACGGCCCCTCATAGTTTGTACATGAATGTTACATCCATGATGTTGTTCACAACAACACAATCAGATAAGATGTGTTGCGGGTGTATGGATTGTTCTTGCTGGCTTTAGCTTCCTAGTTTCCTATCGACATTATTTTCCCCCAGAAAATTTTCCGTCTTACAGTGACAACATTTCATTTACATTTATGTCAATTTCTCGGATATTTTCTGCGTTTATCAGCGAATTCTGTTTCATTGGCCAATAATGCAACAAATGATATGCCTTTATTTTATTGTTGAGTTATTATTGATTTGGTTTATTAAAGTTAAAGTACCAATGATTGTCACACACACACTAGGTGTGGCGAAATTATTCCCTGCATTTGACCCATCACCCTTGATCACCCTCTGGGAGGTGAGGGGAGCAGTGGGGAGCAGTGGGCAGCAGCGGTGGCCGCTCCCGGGAATCATTTTTGGTGATTTAACCCCCAATTCCAACCCTTGATGCTTAGTGCCAAGCAGGGAGGTAATGGGTCCCATTTTTATAGTCTTTGGTATGACTCGGCCGTTGTTTGAACTCACAACCTACCGATCTCAGGGCGGACACTCTAACCACTAGGCCACTTAGCGAAGTTCCATTGACGCTCTCTGTTTTCTCAACACAGTCTCTATAGATTCCATCCGAGAAGTGTCGGAGGGTAAGCAGTCTGAGATCTTCCAGCGTTACGCCGAGGGCAGCTTTGACCCCAACTGTTGCTTCAGTTTGTACTACGGGGAGCACATGGAGTCCCTGGACCTTGTGTCTGGGACCGGGGAAGAAGCCCGGACCTGGATTACAGGCCTCAGATATCTGATGGCGGGCATCAGTGACGAGGACAGCCTGGCGAAGAGGCAGCGTACCCGGGACCAATATCCTTTGGGGCACGCAGCTCAAAACAGCAATAGTCGTAGACAAAAATTACTCCTCTGTCACATGAACATCTAAGCACGTTTACGATTATGCCAACTTTCCTTAACTCCTTTGGATCTCACATGGCTAAAACAGACTTTCACAGAGGCAGATAAGAATGGAGATGGAAGCTTGAGCATCAGTGAGGTCCTGCAGCTCCTACATAAACTCAACGTCAACCTACCTCGGCAGAAGGTCAAACAGATGTTCAAGGTACGTATATTTTCTGTTGTATTAACCTTTATTTGATATATTCTTATATTTTCATGCTGCTCTTTTTTTTGCTGCAGCTGTTGTATATACTGTATACTTTAAACTGTAATTGTGTTTGTTACATATTGTATATTTACTTTATCAGTGTTTCCCCCAGAAAATATGTTAGTTAAAGTGGTGGGAGAGGGCGTCGCATGGGATAGGCGGCAGGACGGGGAGAGGGGTGGGTGGGTGTAAGGAACAGTGTAAATCGGCCTTTCGCCATCACGTCTCCACCTCATCGTTGCCACCACAACCCGGTGGGGGGGGGCAATAGACTACATACTCTGATTACATTGAACACATTGTTTATTGAAAATTGTTGAAAGTGGTCATCTGAGAGCATTTGTAATTGCAGTGCAGTTCATATAAAAATGTTTTGATGCCCCAGATATACAACATCTGTCTGTCTTTTAACAATATTACTTCCTAGCAATGAAGATAGTGCCCACATACCTGAAGTAGAGCTGTTCTCTCTTTCGCCACTGAAGATTGTGGATTGTTCCTATTGGAATCGTGTTGCTCTTGTACATCATTTGGCATATCTTTGTCTGTGACCAGGCTGTCAAGGGTGAATGTAGAATCCGAACTCCTGTGAGAGCTTGTGTCAATATTTGAAGTTTCTATTCCAAATTGAATGGATGCAGTTGATGGAGAACCACCCCAGATCTGCTCGCATAGTTCCAAGTACAACAAAACAACTCTACCGTAACCACTTCCACCTGCGTCGACTGATTATCTGTACTTTCCACGAATCGCTTTCAGTTTAGAGCAGATAGTTGGTTTTGTGATGTCTTCTTTTCGATGAGGAAATTCCTCAGATGTCCCTCCAAAATAGGGTAAGACTGTCACCATACTTGTACTGGCAAGTTTCCCAGTCAACACTTTGTTGACTCCAAAACGATGCTTAAAAGTAGCTCTACTTCTCAGTCCACATATATAATTATTTCTTGCCGTAATCCGCCATTTTCGCTATATGCCGCTTCCGGAAATGACGTTTTGGATGTTTCTGATTAGCTAAAGTTGTCTTAAGTCCTAGGCTACAGCGCCCCCAGTATTTTGGCATGCGTATGACACTCAGTGTATGCATTTGCTTGGGGACAGAGAAAGTTTTTTAAACGCGCACGTGTGGCTGGAGATCTTGTTAAGACGTTAGTTTAGGCGGTGGCTCTTTGTTGTTAAGGCGGCCGCCTTAACAACAAAACGCTGCGGAAAACCCTGGGTTATATTGTATATTTTTATATATTATGGTACATTTTTGGTCTACTTTTTACCTTTCTTTTTGCCCTCTTTTTGTGCCCTCATGTGCATTATCTTTTCCATCCTTTGTATCTAGTCTAAAGTAAGGCATGCAAAATGTCAGCGACCTCCCCTTGTAACCTACTTAGTGGCCTTGTGGCTAGAGTGTCCGCCCTGAGATTGGTAGGCTGTGAGTTCAAATCCCGGCCGAGTCATAACAAAGACTATAAAAATGGGACCCATTACCTCCCTGCTTGGCACTCAGCATTAAGGATTGGAATTGGGGGTTGAAACACCAAAAATGTTTCCCGGGCGCAGCCACCGCTGCTGCCCACTGCTCCCCTCACCTCTCAGGGGGTGAACAAGGGGACGGGTCAAATGCAGAGGGCACATTTCACCACACGTAGTGTGTGTGACAATCATTGGTACTTTAACTTTAATTGTAATATGCCTGGACGAGCATTCGTATTTTCTTTTATTGGAGGGGACCCCAGGTGTCCAAAATGTGGCCCAAGTCAAATGTTTTTAATAGCCCATTTTAAAAATACTTTTACAAAGAAAAAAAAAAAGCATGCTGCAATATGACTAATAACACAAAGCTGCTGTGCAGGCTGTTTTTTTCTTTCGTTAAAACTGTCATTGCTGAAGAAAATATTCTAAAAAACTTGTAATCGACAGAGCTGATGTGGTTCTCAAACTTTTGTCACCAAGTCAGAAAAAAACTTGGCTCTCCGAGTACCACTGTAATGACCAACATAAAAAATAAAGCCGCAGATATATACGTTGGGTAATGAGTTATTTACAGAGACAGATTCTGTAAATATTTATGTGACGACCGGGGCGCATGATGATGCGGGGTTTCGTTCTCCCAGGATGCAACGGACTTCGGACACAGCGTGAAGGTAAAAGAAATGATTTATTTACCGGAATAAATTATACTGGAACAAAGAAAAGGGTGCTCATAGCACATAAGGCAAAAACTAAAAGAGCTAGCATGGGAGCTAGAAGGTAAAAAAGGAGTTTAGCGTGGAAGCTAACAGGTACAGAGCCAGAACAAAAGTCGTCAACTGTTGCATGAAAACAAACTACGAAGCAAGAACGAATGACAGGGAGGACAGGCTTAAATAATAATGTCAGTGATGACAAACAGGTGCGTGTCGGGAACAAACGCGGCAGGTGAAAATAATAAGCAGCTATGGCAACAAACTCAGGTGTACAAAACAGGTACTCAAGGAGTCCAAAACTAACCAAAAACACAAGTATCTTGAAAACATAAACAGAAAATATGATCCGGGCAGCGGATCATAACAGTACCCCCCCCTTAAGGGACAGATTCCAGATGTCCCCTAGAAAAACTAAAACCCCCCCAACTATAACAAAGTTCAAGAGTCAAGGGAGGGTGGAGGGAGGATTTGGCGCAGGGTCGCCAGGTCACATGTCCCCGAATCCACCGGGGACGAGTCAGGTGGCGGCGGCGAATGGAACGCCGCTGCCGGAGGCAAGGCGGGCGACCACGGAAAGGCCACATTTGTGGCTGCCAAGAAGGTGGGCGTGAGTGGCGCCAGAAGTTCAGCAGCCGGAGAGTTCTGCGACTACGTCTCGGGTGTCGCCGCTGTTTGCGCCACTGGCGTCCATACTCTAACCTCCGAGAGCGCCGCTTGCGCCGCCAGACCACCCGAGGTCGCTGAGACGACGAGGAGAGAGCAGACGTCACCGTGGAAGCAGGAGGAAGCGTCGTCGTCGCCGTGGAAACAGGAGGAAGCGTCGTCGTCGCCGTGGAAACAGGAGGAAGCGTCGTCGTCGCCGTGGAAACAGGAGGAAGCGTCGTCGTCGCCGTGGAAACAGGAAGCGTCGTCATCGCCGTGGAAACAGGAAGCGTCGTCGCCGTGGAAATAGGAAGCGTCGTCGTCGCCGTGGAAGCAGGAAGCGTCGTCGCCGTGGAAGCAGGAAGCGTCGTCGTCGCCGTGGAAGCAGGAAGCGTCGTCGCCGTGGAAACAGGGAGCGTCGTCGCCGTGGAAACAGAAGGCGTCGCCGTGGAAACAGAAGGCATCGTCGCCGTGGAAACAGAAGGCGTCGTCGCCGTGGAAACAGAAGGCGTCGTCTCTGTCGGCGTGGGCGGAGCCAGAGGCGGAGCAGGCGGCTCGTCTGTCGGCGTGGGCGGAGCCAGAGGCGGAGCAGGCGGCTCGTCTGTCGGCGTGGGCGGAGCCAGAGGCGGAGCAAGCGGCTCGTCTGTCGGCGTGGGCGGAGCCAGAGGCGGAGCAGGCAACGGAGTATCTGTGAGTGGTGGATGTCTCAGCTGGGCTGCTGGGTTGGCCGTAGGGGAAATCATCACCTGCAGCGCGGTGAGAATACTTCCCAGCTGTCTCTCCAAAGCGTCAAGGCGGGCGTCTTGGCGTTCCGCCATGGCGTTGACGCAAGCCCCAAGAACGCCAAACTGTTCCTCCTGTTGTCCAAGTTGTTTGGCCTGTTGGTGCAATGCCCTTTTTAACTTGGTCGGTCACTGCTGGGGTCTCGTGTGCATTGCAGCGATGGAGCAGGAGGTGGAGAGGATGGTGTTTGCAGGACCACCAGGGTTGATGGTGGCGTCAGAGTGGCAGGCGTCCGGACTGTCGTTGTCGTTGCCGTGGAAACAGGTGCTGGTGCGGAAACCAGACTTGGAGTCGGTGCTGGTGTGGAAACCAGACTTGGATTCGGTGCTGGTGCGAGAACCAGCCTTGGAGCAGGTGCTGGGCGTGACTTTGGCGGAGGTGGCCAAAGTCACCTTCTTCTACCTCCGTCAAGCCCGTCGCGAAATAACTTTTTGCTTGCTTCGTACTGTGACGACCGGGGCGCATGGTGATGCGGGGTTTCGTTCTCCCAGGATGCAACGGACTTCGGACACAGCGTGAAGGTAAAATAAATGATTTATCTACCGGAATAAATTATACTGGAACAAAGAAAAGGGTGCTCATAGCACATAAGGCAAAAACTAAAAGAGCTAGCATGGGAGCTAGAAGGTAAAAAAGGAGTTTAGCGTGGAAGCTAACAGGTACAGAGCCAGAACAAAAGTCGTCAACTGTTGCATGAAAACAAACTACGAAGCAAGAACGAATGACAGGGAGGACAGGCTTAAATAATAATGTCAGTGATGACAAACAGGTGCGTGTCGGGAACAAACGCGGCAGGTGAAAATAATAAGCAGCCATGGCAACAAACTCAGGTGTACAAAACAGGTACTCAAGGAGTCCAAAACTAACCAAAAACACAAGTATCTTGAAAACGTAAACAGAAAATATGATCCGGGCAGCGGATCATAACAATTTATTTACATACCTGAATTGTTTCCAAACAGTGTCTGTAACACAGCAGTAAAACGGCTGATCAAACAAAACAGGAGTCATAGTCATGGACTCACTAGCTGCGCAAGCTAGCTCTGCAATCAGCTAAACAGACTCAATAACTCCATGGTGACATTTTAGTGAATTTACGAAACTGAAACAATACAAAAAGAATGCTGTTGTAAGTTAATAATACTGACACAGACACTCGTAAACTTGTTAGCATATTAGCTAATGCTTGCGACGCTAGCATCATTACACGACAATAGCATGTACAAATATGCATGAAAACATTCCTACAGACATCACACATGGGAGGGTTTAGTAAGTATGAATTGTTTTAGTTATATTGTAAATCTTACAAACGTTGCTTGGAGTGATGAAGGAAGAATCCATACAAGTAAATCTGTAGAGACCCCACCCCCACCAAGAACTGTTTTCACTGCTGGACTCTAGAAAGAGATTCCGCAGCCTCCGTAGCAAACCTCCAGGTTCTGTAACAGCTTCTTCCCTCAGGCCATAAAACTCTTGAACACATCATAGTAATTCCCTCAATTCCCCCCAAAAACGGATTAACTCGCTGGACTATAAAGACAATATAACATACATCCATAAACGTGGATGCATATGCAAAAGTGCAATATATTTATTTGTACAGTAATCTACTAATTAATAGTGAATATGTTCCCCATACTAAAGTGTTACCAAAATATTATTTTCAAAAAAATTAAACTTTTTACACTTCAATGACTTTTGGGTAATTTTTCAGTGTGCAGCCCTCAGTGTCAAAAAGTCTGGACACCCCTGCTTTAAGGCGTATTTGTACCAAGATGTTGGTCAAACTCCAAAACGTGTTGGTGTTACGGCAGGAAATAAGGTTCTGATGCACATGGACACAGCAGTTTTTCAGCCAGAGACATAAACAACAGGGAGTAGATTGAGCACGCCACTTGAGACTTAAGTAGTGTCTACAGACAGTATTTGTGAATCAGCACCCCGGATACTCTGATTGATGGCAAACATCCGCAGTAGTACAAAGGAACGACTAGGTCATTTACTCCTCTCATCTCAGGGATTAGAACATTGGCAGCTGGTCTGCTTACTGGAAGAGGTCCAGTGTCCTGATGACGGTCACCCATATGGTGCTGTCGTGATCCAGACGGTTTCTGGTGTAGTGCAAGGTGGAACGCATAAGAGACCAATCTGTTCCTATTGATGAAGATTTGTGTGTTGACAATCTGTCAGCTCGTTTCTTGGCTTAACCTATTTACCGTGAGGCACCTGTGGATTTGATCCTTTCCCCATTTTGAAGGAGATAACTGCTGAGGAAATCCGCTCACTTAAGTCTACATCAAAACAACAATTCCCCACCCACCCACCTGAGCAAGACGCCAAACAAAACAAGGCAACTCTGCAGCTATCGAAAGAAAAGCACACACTCTTGTTACATTTTCCGTATTTTCCTGCGCTGGTATATAAGCCGCAGATATATACACATTGTGAAATTACTTATTTACACTGAAATATTTTGTAAATGTTTATTTACATACCTTAATTGTTTCTAAACGGTGACTGTAACAGGGCAGTAAAACAGATGATCAAACAAAACCGAAGTCATTGTCAAAGACCCACTAGCTGCGGAAGCTAGCACTCCAATCACCTAAACCTGGGGTCGGCAACCCGCGGCTCCGGAGCCGCATGCGGCTCTTTGACCACTCTGATGCAGCTCAGCTGCATACTTGCCGACCCTCCCCGGATTTCAGTGCCTCTCCCGGAAATCTCCCAGGGCAAATATTCTCCGGTTTTCACCCGGACATCAATATTGAGGGTGTGCCGTGATGGCACTGCCTTTATTAGCGTCCACTACAACCTGTCGTCGCGTCCTCTTTTTCACCATACTATCTGGGTGCCGGCCCAGTCACATGTTGTATGCTGCCTCTGCTTAAGTAAGTGACTGCAAAGCATACTTGGTCAACAGCCATACGCGTGGCAATGTTGGGAGAGTGGCCGTGTCAACAATCTGAGGGTTACGGGTTCAATCCCCACCTTCTACCATCCTAGTCACGTTCGTTGTGTCCTTGAGCAAGACACTTCACCCTTGCTCCTGATGGGCCTGGTTAGCGCCTTGCATGGCAGCTCCTGCCATCAGTGTGTGAATGTGTGAATGTGTATGTGTGTGAATGGGTGAATGTGTAAATAGTGTCAAAGCGCTTTGAGTTCCTTAGAAAGATAGAAAAGCGCTATACAAGTACAACCCATTTACCATTTACCATTAACCATACAGGTCACACTGAGAGTGGCTGTATAAACAACTTTAACACTCTTACTAATATGCGCCACACTGTGAACCCACACCAAACAAGAATGACAAACACATTTCGGGGGAACATCAGCACAACAGAACAAATACCCAGAATCCCATGCATCCCTAACTCTTCCGGGCGACATTATACACCCCAGCTCCCACCAAACCCTGTTCCCCCCAACCCCGGCCATCTCAACCAACTCACGGAGGGGCCGGGGTTTGGTGGTAGCGGGGGTGTATAATGTAGCCCGGAAGAGTTAGGGATGCATGGGATTCTGGGTATTTGTTCTGTTGTGTTTATATTGTGTTACGGTGCGGATGTTCTCCCGAAATGTGTTTGTCATTCTTGTTTGGTGTGGGTTAACAGTGTGTCGCATATTAATAAGAGTGTTAAAGTTGTTAATGCGGCCACCCTCAGTGTGACCTGTATGACTGTTGACCAAGTATGCCTTGCAGTCACTCATGTGTGTCTGCAGAAGCCTCTTATAACATGTAACTGGGCTGGCACGATGTATGTACAGGTTGTAGAGGGCGCTAAAGGCAGCGCCAGCACGGCACGCCCTTGTTATTGTTTTTCAGTGTTGGGTTAGTTACTGAAAACCAGTAACTAGCTACAGTTACTAGTTACTTTAATTTCAAAAGTAACTCAGTTACTAATTCAGTTACTTAAACCAAAAAGTAATGTGTTACTGTGAAAAGTAACTATTTAGTTACTTATATATATATATATTTTTTTTTTTTAAGGCCCCATTTAATGCCCTTTTAGCCTTCATTTCAGTACTGTTATTGCACTGGAGAATAATACAATCTGTTGATCAACTTGACATGCATTTGCATTACTGAACTCTGCTAAGCAATGTGGTCTACATACAACACACAAAGACAAAGATATGTTTCAAAGGGCCAATTTGTTTCAGACCAGAACAAATTGACAAAACTATTTTAAATAGCTGCAACATAACATACATAAGTAACAAACAGCATAATAACAACATAGCTGTAAACCAAGAAAGGCACACTACATACATAAAGCCTAACCAGGCGTTTTTTTTATCTCAAGGAATTCTGAAATAAAATCATGTCTGAAGCCAAGAACACTCTACACATTTCCCCACTTAGTTTCGAGAAAAGGAAATATTAGCCTGGCCCACCAGTATCCCTCTTTCGGTTTGTGAACTGTATAGTCTAAACATTTAGAGTGATGTGATAATCAAACACTCTAGAAGTCTAGAATGAAAGAGTATATAAGAGAATTGACAGAGTGTGTGTACCTTCAGTGTGCAGTGCCTCGTTAAAATACAGCCGCTGTTGGAGGTGGAGGTGAAGTGTGTGTCTCTTTACTAGCTTTGTCGAAGCATGTTGTTTTTGTAGCTGTTTCAGCATATTTGAATTGCGAGAATAGGATCTTTGATCCAAGACACAACTTACATTCAACTAAAATGTTCTTTTCTTTGTGGTCGATAAAAGAAACGTACTGAAAATATATCCATTTTAAGAAACTCGGCTTCGGGGTTCGCCATGACGTCTTGTTCGTAGACACAGAAATGCCCGCTCCCACACACACACACACACGTACACACAGCGGCATGCCTCTTCCTTGTCGCCTCTTCCGCAGCGCTGCAATAAAACACTCAGATCTTCTCAGTTTCTAGCCGATACTGCGTTATTTTTGCGTTATTTTTTATGTAGTAACGCATCATGTAGTAACGGTAACTGAGTTACTGAATATAAAAAATGACGCGTTAGATTTCTATTTACCGCCGATAGTAACACCGTTACTATCGGCGTTACTTTGTAACGCGTTAGTCCCAACATTGTTGTTATTTAGGTGAAAATCAGCAGACTTTCAGAAAACAGTTGCCCTGAAATTCGGGAGTCTCCTGGAAAAATCGGGAGGGTTGGCAAGTATGCCGCGTGTCTGAGACCCCTGGTTTATACATAGCACAAAGCAAAAAAAAACTTTGTATGCAGTGTTATTTCATTTTAAATTTCAAAAGAGTTTTGTGGCTCCCATTGTTTTCTTTAATTTGTGAAACGGGTCAAAATGGCTCTTTGAGTGGTAAAGGTTGCCGACCCCTGACCTTAACAAACTCAATAACTACACGGTGACGTTTTGGTTAATTTACTGAAGAATTTGGGAAACTAAAACGATACAAAAAGAAAGGCATTGTAAGTTAATAGTACTAACATAGACACTCATAATATGTTTGCATATTAGCTAATGCTAACGACGCTAACTTAATTACATTACGGTAGCACGTACAAATATGCATGAAAACACTCCTACAGACATCACACATGGGACGGTTTATTAAGAAAGAATTGTTTTACAAACGTTGCTCGGAGTGACGAATGAAGAATCCTTTCAAGCAGAAACACTGTGAACAGTTTTACTTCCGGTTTGAGGCATTAAAACACCTGCAGTGGGCGATTTGGTCCAAAAGATAGTGCCATAGCACAATAACACACCATTTTAGTGTTTCTGCGTGTGCTTTAGGAAAACTATTGAACACAAAAAATTATGGCCGTTAGCAAAGAAAAATCCATAAACTGACTGCACCGTTTTATAAGCAGCAAGGCTGAAAGCGTTGGGAAAATGGAGCGGCTTATAGTCCGTAATTTAGAGTATTTTATTTTATTTTGTAAACAATTTGCAATCCTTCATTTAAGCATCCTCGGGATGTTTCAGAATCTTTAAACAAGATTTTCTATGTGGGGAAAACCAAAATATCTTATTTCAATCAAACAATCAATGTTTATTTATATAGCCCTAAATCACAAAAGTCTCAAAGGGCTGTACAAGCAACAACGACATCCTCGGTGCAGAGCCTGAATGCGTTTTTTTTAACATTTTTAACTGGAATAGACACAATATAATTTGTGATGCTAAAATTAAGATTACGGTGTAAAGTCAGTGACTAAAAATAACTAAACAGCTCTTATAACTCAGGAAGTTTCTAGAAATAAAATGTTAAATCTTGGCGAGCGGCCAACATTTTGCAGTATGAAACTGGAGCCAGTTTACACTGCAGCACGTGTGACGTCATGTCTGCAAGTGGGTCAGTTTGCATTTACATTAGATATCGCATTTTTTGTAATGTGAATCACGACATAAAAAGATCGGATTTGACAAAAAAAAAATCAGAATTGGACATCTTACCCTGCTGTTTGAGCGTAGCCTTTATACATTTATTTATGAGCAGTGTTGTTGATAATCGCAGAACCGTGATTATAATAATCATCGTACAGGCATCTTTGAGTCCCTAATCAGCAATTAGAAACAACTTTAATTTCGCGATAATGGGGAAAAAAAAAAAAGCTATATTGAATGTGTCCTAGTGAAATATGTTCACACGGAACATGGTTAAATAATTAGCAACATTTGTCAAAAGGAAGGGATGACAGGCACTTTAGAAATATCCCAGTGGGAAACTGTAGAGAGCTAGCGTCATATAAATCATGAAATAATGGGACCACGGTGATTTCATCCGGACTTTGTTACAGCCAGACAAATGCAACTTTCATGTTGAATTCATTATTTAGACACGGCGTCATTCTGGCGGTTTTGGTCGGTGAGATTCACAGAAGTTGGCGAAGACTTTGACCTGAGGTGTTGCTGTATTCTAAACGGGAGCACGCGACTTCCTCACAGAGTCTTTGCTGGATGATTGATCGCAGTCTGGTGGATGTCGCCGAGCAAAAGCTGTGTTGCGAGTGGAAGCCGCAGCAATTCTTGCTAATGAAATAATCTATATTAGCTGTTGACCGAGAACGCCGAGCGCGAGCACACTAACAAGTTAAGTGCTCGCTTCATACATAATTAATTGGAAAGTGTAAGGTTGGATTGATGTTTGCTGTCCAGAGCCCTGGTTCTCCAGCTGTGCCTCCGCTACCTTGCTAGCCACGCAAGATGTGGTATCACTCATAATATTTCTTCTAAAAGGTGGTCCTGAAATGTATTTAAGATAGTCATGAAATTTTGCCCAATGACTTGACTTCCGAAACCATACTTGTTGGTTTGTTAACTTTTTTTTAACATTATAACTTTATTCTCCATATACGGGCACAGCCGAGTCATGATTCTTATTCATCCTAATTCTAAATTGATTCAGCATTTTCAAAAATTGTAAAAAAATGTTTTATAAAAAATACAAACATATATATATATATATATATATATATATATATATATATATATATATATATATATATATATATATATATATATATATATATATATATATGAAATGAAAAAGGAGGTTTACCTCCAAATTCTTCAGGACAACCTAAAATCATCAGCCCGGAGGTTGGGTCTTGGGCACAGTTCGGTGTTCCAACAGGACAATGACCCCAAACACACGTCAAACATGTGGACAATGATTTAAAACAAGTCCATGTCAGAAAACCAACAAATTTAGCTGAACTGCACCAATTTTGTCAAGAGGAGTGGTCAAAAATTCAACCAGAAGCTTGTGGATGGCTACCAAAAGCGTCTTATTGCAGTGAAACTTGCTAAGGGACATGTAACCAAATACTAACATTGCTGTATGTATACTTTTGACCCAGCAGATTTGGTCACATTTTCAGTAGACTCATAATAAATTCATAAAAGAACCAAACTTCATGAAAGTTTTTTGTGACCAACAAGTATGTGCTAGAATCACTCCATCACAAACAAATAAGAGTTATAGACAGTATTGGAAACTCAAGACAGCCATGACATTATGTTCTTTACAAGTGTATGTAAACTTTTGATCGCGACTGTATATATGTACACGAATATATGTGTGTTTGTATATTTATTTTGTAATCGATGTTTATCGTTAATAACAAATCAGATTACCACACAACTATGTCTGAAATATACCAATTTTCACTCTATTGTGTAAACAGAAAGATGAATGACAAGACACCAGTATTTACGAACGCGTTTGTTACTAGATACTTTCTAATTCGCTGCTGCCTTGCAGACTTTGTATGTGTAAGTAATATGCAACTATAATTATTTGATACTTGTTTACATTGACAAATGTTCATTTATTATTATGTTTGTTAAGCTTGTGTGCTATTGTGTGCTTAGCTGTTGTGTAGCTGCTAGCTCCTTTTGCTGATACTGGACTAATATCCAATATCAAGACTATTTTTAACACTATTTTTGCATCGTATCTCATGTCATTTCATAGCCATTGTCATTAGGGATAAGCTGATCGACCAACCATCGGTTTCTATGAAAAAATGTGTATTTCGATCCCTAATTGTTAGTTCATTTGAGCTTGTTTTTTAGCTTGGAGTTTGTAAGAATGTGCAGCACACACACACAAAAGCAAAGCAAACATGAACCGTGCGTACAAAGTTGACTCTTTTGTGACTTCCTGTGTCTGCAGGAAGCAGACACGGATGACAAGCAAGGAACGCTGGGCTTTGAAGAGTTCTGCTCCTTCTACAAGATGATGTCCACTCGCAGAGATCTGTACCTGCTCATGCTCACATACAGCAACCACAAGGACCACCTGGACACTGAGGACCTGACCCGCTTTCTGGAGACCGAGCAGAAGGTACACTCACGTTTGTTGTGTCCGAAGCTGCTGCAGTGGTGTTACATATTCTTGTGTAGTGCGGAAAATGTACAAAAATATCCAGTCTGGCTCACGAGCACGCGGGCAGGGACTCACAGTAAACCTGTCATGATGTGTTGGAGTCATCCATTTATTTTCAAGTGAACACTTTGTTTTGTAATGGTGTGAATATTTTGGGCACCTAACGATTTGATCCGATTCCAATTACTGGGGTGTCGATTCTCCATTCAACACGATTCTCGATTCATTCTATATATATACCGATTCTCGCAGTGTGGTATTTATTTTAATGAAACTTATTTTAGGTTAGAAAATCTCATTCTGGTTGCCTAAAAAACGTGTTTTTAGAAATTGATTCTTTTTTTTAATTTTTTTTTATTGAAAACATTTATTTTTAATTTTTTATTTATTTATATATTTTTTTAATGGATTTTTGAAAATTATCATCGATTTTTTTTTTTGTGCAACCCTATTGTTTTGGATTATTCCTGCAGCATTTAGCTGAATATGAACACACATGACCCACTTATATCTAGGGTCATGTATGACACCACACAAAAGTTTGTAACACAACAATATTTCCTCCTCAGAAGTTCCTTAAAGTCACGCACACTCTGTCGGATTAAAGTGACCACACTTTACTCACGACGAGTCACAACCGCATTTTATCAACCGAGTCTTTTTATGTATATAATGCAACACACATACATCGGTCCGTCTGTGTGCAACATAAACACAAATAACAACTCCTATTTTTACAAAATGCACACCCACATACCATTCTAATTAATTGTATTGATTTAAATGATATATTTGATATGATATATAATGCCATATTTTTCACATTTTAATTTCCACAAATTACATATAGCACAGATTAATGTTGGTATCTATAAGGAATATCGATAAGGGTATCGTACCGATAAAATCTTAACGATATACATCCCTACTTATATCTTAGGTAAGTATCAACACATTGATACCAATATGCAAAAAACACATTGATAGCTGCTTTTTTCAGTATCAAATACTATTCAGCACATTTTTCTTGGTGAGGCGCGTCAATTCTTGGTGTATGAGCCCTTGCTCATAAATAAATAATGGTAGTTGTGACGTAACTCCGCTTCACAATATACCATCGTCAGAGAATAAGACGTAGCACAAATGATCCACTTTGTAGCTGTATTGAGCAAGTCGAGGTACATATTAAAAGTGAAAGAGAGGCATATCTTGCGTCTTGCATTTATGCGCTAATCCAATCATCACAATAATATTGCATGTGAGAGTGTTGATCCGCGACCACAAGGTCAGAGAGTGTGCGTTACCACAGCGTACATAAAAGCTCCGGAAGTGCGCAAGCCAACCTTTATCACGTCCATGAGTCCTAAGAAAGCACATCTTCGAGACACTCTTCTGTCGTTTGGCAACACTTTGAACACCACTGCTTTACTTCTTTCAGCAGGAAGGCAACGTGTGGCCTGAAATGCACCTCTTTTTTTATCGAACACTGGAGAAATTAAATGAACAAACAAAAACAAATTCAAATAGAGGAAAAAGGCATAGTGTAATGAGAAAAGACTGAAATATTGATACTCCTTACAAATAAAAACACAGAGGTTTGTCTGTAAATATACCGTATTTTCGGACTATAAAGCTATATGTAAGTCGCACCTACCAAATTTTCGAAGACAAAAACATTTTTCCATATATTAGCCCAGGGGTCGGCAACCCAAAATGTTGAAAGAGTCATATTAGAACAAAAATACAAGAAAAGTTCTGTCTAGAACCGCAAAACAACAAAATCCTTATATAAGTGTTACAATGAAGGCAACACATGATGAAAGTGTCTATATTAGCTTACTATCAAAATGACTTTAAAAGTCTTATGTAAGTGTTATACTGAAGACAACACATGAAGTAAGTGTCTATTTTTTTAAACTTACAAACATGCTGCTTGGAGTGACGAATGAAGAGGGGGGGTTGCTACATGTCCAATACCCTCGCAACACACGAGATCAATTTGTAAAACCTTTTGTTTTCCAATACCATAAGACCGACAAAAGAAAAAGGAGCTAATGAGCGTGACTGCAAGGTAAACAGCCAGCGTGCGCACCTTTTTTAAGTATTCACTAATTTTTAGGGGCAAATGCTGCATCTAGAGAGGGGTATGCCAGCCGTGAATAGGGATGTATATCCTCTCAAGATTATTCTCAGCATCTAATCATGAAACAACAGTTGTTATTGTAGTACATTTGAATGGGTTTGGTGATCAGTTTGATGTAGTCCCACAAAGCAGCAGAGTTGTATCATTACCTGGGCTAAGAAATAATGTGTCTTTGCAATTTTGTTATTCTTATAGCCAGACCTGTGTTTATTTCGTACCTGACGGTTTTGGCCACAACTGTTGCCTTCCTCAGAGAAACTGCCAGGTACAGAAATAAACACACAGGCTGGCTATATGGATAACAAAATCGCATAATTCTTAAAAGACCTAATGAACCTCTTTGGTTCATTAGGTGTCTTTGCAATTTGGTGTGCGACTGATACGATATCGCAGCTTGTGTAAGTCACACCAAATCATCAAACGTTAGGACTAGGCGTGTCCTAATCCTATATTGATTTTGGTCCGATATCAGCAAAAACAATGTGATTATGATAAAACGTGCGATACAAGCAGTCCTGCAGCGTGTTTACTTGTGTGTGATTTCATCTGCGATTCAAGCAGTCCCGCAGCGTGTTTACTTGCGCGTGATATCATGTGCGATTCAAGCAGTCATGCAGCGCGTTTACTTGCGTGTGATATCATATGCGATACAAGCAGTCCTGCAGCGTGTTTACTTGTGTGTAAGATTTCATCTGCGATTCAAGCATTCCTGCAGCGTGTTTCTTTGTGTGTGACATTATGTGCGATACAAGTAGTCCTGCAGCGTGTTTACTTGTGTGTGATATCATGTGCGATACAAGCGGTCCCGCAGCGTGTTTACTTGCGCGTGATTTCATGTGCGATACAAGCAGTCATGCAGCGCGTTTACTTGCGTGTGATATCATATGCGATACAAGCAGTCCTGCAGCGTGTTTACTTGTGTGTGATTTCATCTGCGATTCAAGCATTCCTAAATAAATAAATAAATGGGTTATACTTGTATAGCGCTTTTCTACCTTCAAGGTACTCAAAGCGCTTTGACAGTATTTCCACATTCACCCATTCACACACACATTCACACACTGATGGCGGGAGCTGCCATGCAAGGCGCTAACCAGCAGCCATCAGGAGCAAGGGGTGAAGTGTCTTGCCCAAGGACACAACGGACGTGACTAGGATGGTAGAAGGTGGGGATTGAACCCCAGCAACCCTCCGATTGCTGGCACGGCCACTCTACCAACTTCGCCACGCCGTCCCTGCAGTCTACCTGGTGTGCTATTATGTGCTATTATATCGCACATGTTAAGTACTCAATGTGATTTTACTATTTTGTTTACATTGTGCAGCGTGTTTCTTTGTGTGTGACATCATGTACGATACAAGTAGTCCTGCAGCGTGTTTACTTGTGTGTGATATCATGTGCGATACAAGCGGTCCCGCAGCGTGTTTACTTGCGCATGATATCATGTGTGAAAGAAGCAGTCATGCAGCGCGTTTACTTGCGTGTGATATCATATGCGATACAAGCAGTCCTGCAGCGTGTTTACTTGTGTGTGATTTCATCTGCGATTCAAGCATTCCTGCAGCGTGTTTCTTTGTGTGTGATATCATGTGCGATACAAGTGGTCCTTTAGCGTGTTTACTTGTGTGTGATATCATGTGCGATACAAGCAGTCCCGCAGCGTGTTTACTTGCGCGTGATATCATGTGCGATACAAGCAGTCATGCAGCGCGTTTACTTGCGTGTGATATCATATGCGATAGAAGCAGTCCTGCAGCATGTTTACTTGTGTGTGATATAATGTGCGATACAAGCAATCCTGCAGCATGTTTACTTGTGCAAAGCTGGACACTTAACTTTTTTTTTTTTTTTTTTTTTTTTCCCCCCAAGATGGCGGCGCGCACAGACGCAGCGGCTTACGGCTCTCCATTTCAGTGCTCTTTCTTCCTTCGTTTCTTCATATTTTTTTTCCTTTTGTGCACCACCTGTACTGCAAACACCCGGTACACCCGCCAGTCACTCTTGGATATCGGTAACTCGCACCAGATATCTGTTTCGAGCGACTTTCACCACGAGCACAACATCCCAGATGACATAGCGAGAGCACAGGGCTCTCCGTGGTTTGTTGTCGGGTCTGGGAGACGGCGCAGACGGAGGAGGGAGAGGAAGCAGAAGCGTGGCCGCAGGTCCGGCGTCTTGCTCAGGCTTAGGAAACAACCCCACAAGCCACCTCTACCGAGCCTGTTCCTCTCTAATGCCAGATCCCTTGTACAGAAGATGGACGACCTGGAGTTACAACTTGCTGGAAACCGCTATGTTCGGGACTGTTGTGCTATGATTATCACCGAAACCTGGCTTCACCCGGAAATACCCGATGCTAGCATGCAGCTAGCCGGACGCACTCTGCTCCGCCGGGACAGAACTAAGGACTCCGGTAAGAGCAGAGGAGGGGGGCTCTGTATCTACGTGCATGAGAACTGGTGCAACAACGGGACAATCACTGAACAGCACTGTTGCCCGGACGTGGAGTACATGTCTGTTAGATGTCGGCCTTTTTTTCTCCCGAGAGAGCTGTCTGTTGTTATCATCACGGCTGTGTATATTCCACCGGACGCCAAAGTAAACACAGCGCTCTCTCTTCTGCTGAACACCGTCAACGAACAGCAGCGGGCCCACCCCAATGGTGTTCATATCATAGCAGGGGATTTTAATAAGGCCAATCTGAAGACTGTACTCCCTAAGTTCTACCAGCACGTGAAGTGTTCTACAAGGGGCAAGAACACCCTGGACCACATGTATACCAACATAAAGCACGCGTACAGAGCTACACCCCTCCCCCAGCTTGGACAGTCAGACCATCTTTCCCTCCTGCTCTCTCCTACCTACACCCCCATCAGACGCCAGGCCAGGCCTATCACAAAGACTGTTATGACCTGGCCTGACGATGCACTCCCCAAACTTCAGGACTGCTTCCAACACACAGACTGGGACCTCTTCCAACAACAGGAGCTGGAGACAGCCACAGGAACGGTGCTGGACTACATAAAGTTCTGCATCGGGAATGTGACTGTGGAAAAAACCATCCGGGTTTACCCCAACAAGAAACCCTGGATGACCAGCCAGGTCCGCACACTCCTCAGGGCCCGCGACGCAGCCTTCAGGTCAGGGGACAGGGCACTGTACAGTGTTGCTAGAGCCGACCTGAAGAGAGAGATTAAAAAAAGCAATGGCGGACCACAGGAGGTGCATAGAGTCCCATCTGTCCAGCAAAAACTCACGGGAGGTGTGGCGGGGCATTCATGACATCACGAACTTCAGAGGCTGCAATATGACAACTGCGGATCAGAGTGCGACACTGGCAGAGGAGCTTAACTGTTTCTTTGCCCGTTTCGAAACCCCCCAGCGACACTCATCTGCTCCAGCCCTGCCCCCGCCCCCACCGGGCTCCGGCGCCACTCCACTCACTGTACAGGAGCACAGTGTCAGACGAGTGCTCCTGGCTGTGAACCCCAGGAAGGCTACCGGACCAGACGGAGTACCTGGAAAGGTGCTCAGGACGTGCGCCCACCAGCTCGCTCCCCCCCTCACCAGGATCTTCAACCTCTCCCTGGCTCAGGCAGTCATCCCATCCTGCCTGAAGTCATCTACAATAATCCCGGTGCCGAAGAAGTCTCCCATCACCAGCCTGAATGATTACCGACCAGTGGCCCTCACTCCGGTAATCATGAAGTGCTTCGAGCGACTTGTTCTCCAGCACATCAAGGACCATATCCCTCCAGACTTCGACCCCCACCAGTTCGCATACCGGGCAAACAGGTCCACAGAGGACGCCATCGCTGTTGCTCTCCACTCTGCTCTGAACCACCTGGAGCAGCAGCAGAGCTACGTCCGGATGCTCTCTGTGGACTATAGCTCTGCCTTCAATACAATAATCCCGGACAGACTCTGCAATAAACTGGACACTCTTGGCCTCCCCCCTCTCACAAACGCCTGGATAAGGGACTTCCTAACGGACCGACCCCAGAATGTGAGACTTGGCCCGCACCTCTCATCCTCCTGCACGCTGAGCATCGGCTCCCCACAGGGCTGTGTGCTGAGCCCCCTCCTCTACTGCCTTTACACCCATGACTGCAGTCCGGCCCACAGTGACAACCTTACCGTCAAGTTCGCCGACGATACCACAGTGGTCGGGCTCATCTCCAGGGGTGACGAGGCTGCCTACAGAGAGGAGGTCCTGAAGCTGACGGCCTGGTCTTCGGAGAACAACCTCGCTCTCAACATCAGCAAGACCAGAGAGATGATCGTCGACTTCAGGAGGAGCAGCACCGACCCTGCCCCCCTCTACATCAACGGCGAGCGTGTAGAGAGGGTCCACACCTTCAGGTACCTTGGAGTCCACATCTCTAATGACTTCTCCTGGACAGTCAACACCACATCAATCATCAAGAAGGCTCAGCAGCGGCTACACTTCCTTAGAGTCCTCGGGAAGTACAACCTGAAGCCTGACCTGCTGCTGACCTTCTACCGCTCGTCCATCGAGAGCCTGCTGACCTACTGTATTACGGTATGGTACGGCAGCTGCACTGCAGCAGACAGGGAGAGGCTGCAAAGAGTGGTCAAGACGGCTCAGAAGATCATCGGCCGCCCTCTCCCCTCTCTGACGGACATCTACACCTCCCGCTGCCTCAACAGAGCCAGTGCCATCATCAAGGACAGCACCCACCCTGGCTCTGACCTGTTCCACCTGCTGCCCTCTGGGAAGCGCTACAGGTGTTTTAAAACCAAAACAAACAGGCTAAAGAACAGCTTCTTCCCCAGGGCCATAACCATCCTGAACGGACTGCCCCATTGTCCCTCATAACTGCCTTCTCTTCGGTGCAATAACCCATTCCACCAACCACCCTGTTTTTGTTTTGTTTTTTCATGTATATATTCATTTCACACCATATTCATTGCACTTCTACATTTTTTATATTTCTATATATTTGCACATTGTTTTTCTAGCATGCACACATCGCACTGTATGGAATGGCCTCAATCTCGTTACCTTGCGTAATGACAATAAAGCTGATTCTGATTCTGATTCTGATTCTGATTCTAACAACCTAATGTCCTCCAATAAGCACACCATTTTTTCTTTTTTACTGAAGTCATTTTCAAAAGGTAAACATGCTAGGCTACAGGCTACTTGGAGCGAGCAGCTACAACAGCTTAGCACATAATAGCACACCAGGTAGACTTACGTAATAAATGAACAATTTTGCAGTCTAAAACATCACACTTGTCAACATATACCATAAGTTCTGGTCTGTAAGCCGCTACTTTTTTGTGGTCCTATGTGGTCTGTAAATGACGCAAGGCGCTCGTCCCCACCAAGGCCGCTAATACCACACCAGCTTAGCCGCGCTCACCCTTTAGAGTACTTCCTGCCACTAAACCTGCAGAAAATAGTTCTTCTCAGGTTTCTCTGTTTACATTTTCACACTTTGCACTATTTTCTTACACTTTATGAAGCATTTCGTACTAATTACTTATTTTTGCACCTTCATTTTAAGACTTTATTGTTAAGTACTCAATGTGATTTTACTATTTTGTATACATTGTTTGTTTTCCATGCTTGTTTTGACATGCCCTTTCTGCCTTAGCTGGGGTCATTATAATCAGAGGAAGGTTACATTTCAAATAAAATATATTTTTCTCCTGCTCCTTATTTTCAATAGGTCATGAAATATCACAAATGTCAACAGTTTCAATGCCCTAAAGCAAATTGTCATACCCACAGATAGGCCTGAGCCTAAGTCAATTAACCGGCAATAAATGAAAATTAAAGTTGGTAACTTTTCCAGCGTGGATAATTCGCCATGTGCACGCTTGAAGAGCATTCACGCTTTTCATCGGTTTCAGCAGCTGCACGCGTGTGTGTAATAGCGGAATTAAAAGAAGGGGGTGAAGCATCTTGTCCTTCATCAAGTGTCTTTGACTGTTTGTGAGGCGAGGCGGGGCCGCGGCGATTATGTTCATAAGTGTCTTTGACTCTTTGTGAGGCGAGGCGGGGCCGCGGCGATTATGTTCATAATGACGTTTGTGTTTTTAATGTGTGGCCTGCGGTCGTTTGTACTACATAATACACCACTTTAAAACTCCTGGCGCATACTATTACACTAAAATGATTAAACAACTGCACTTTGATACGAACTAACTGGCGCTAGATTGCGAGCTAGCTTGAATGCTAACATGTAAACAACAGACATTAACGTCTTTCCCCATTATGAAACACCATTCCCCAATCCAAATGTGTAGAAACACATCACTGTCTAAACAAGTGAGATACAGTATTCACATTAAACATAAAGGATATGCTGTTTTTGCACAAAGTGATCGATAAATCTGACAAGTTGAGACAGACGGACGTCAACAGGAAATGATGTCACATGAACCGTAAGTGAAACAACTGATCACCCTTTACAATTTAAAATAAAACAAACATATGTAGACACACAAATAAAAATAATATTGCTCCTTTTAAAGCAAAAATATCTGTTAGTGTGTCACTCCCACTGAAAAATATTCTAATAATATTATAAATTAATATTTCCTCTCCCAATAAAGTACAGGTAAAAGCCAGTAAATTAGAATATTTTGAAAAACTTGATTTATTTCAGTAATTGCATTCAAAAGGTGTAACTTGTACATTATATTTATTCATTGCACACAGACTGATGCATTCAAATGTTTATTTCATTTAATTTTGATGATTTGAAGTGGCAACAAATGAAAATCCAAAATTCCGTGTGTCACAAAATTAGAATATTACTTAAGGCTAATACAAAAAAGGGATTTTTAGAAATGTTGGCCAACTGAAAAGTATGAAAATGAAAAATATGAGCATGTACAATACTCAATACTTGGTTGGAGCTCCTTTTGCCTCAATTACTGCGTTAATGCGGCGTGGCATGGAGTCGATGAGTTTCTGGCACTGCTCAGGTGTTATGAGAGCCCAGGTTGCTCTGATAGTGGCCTTCAACTCTTCTGCGTTTTTGGGTCTGGCATTCTGCATCTTCCTTTTCACAATACCCCACAGATTTTCTATGGGGCTAAGGTCAGGGGAGTTGGCGGGCCAATTTAGAACAGAAATATCATGGTCCGTAAACCAGGCACGGGTAGATTTTGCGCTGTGTGCAGGCGCCAAGTCCTGTTGGAACTTGAAATCTCCATCTCCATAGAGCAGGTCAGCAGCAGGAAGTATGAAGTGCTCTAAAACTTGCTGGTAGACGGCTGCGTTGACCCTGGATCTCAGGAAACAGAGTGGACCGACACCAGCAGATGACATGGCACCCCAAACCATCAATGATGGTGGAAACTTTACACTAGACTTCAGGCAACGTGGATCCTGTGCCTCTCCTGTCTTCCTCCAGACTCTGGGACCTCGATTTCCAAAGGAAATGCAAAATTTGCATGGTTGGGTGATGGTTTGGGGTTTACGGACCATGGTATTTCTGTTCTAAATTGGCCCGCCAACTCCCCTGACCTTAGCCCCATAGAAAATCTGTGGGGTATTGTGAAAAGGAAGATGCAGAATGCCAGACCCAAAAACGCAGAAGAGTTGAAGGCCACTATCAGAGCAACCTGGGCTCTCATAACACCTGAGCAGCGCCAGAAACTCATCAACTCCATGCCACGCCGCATTAACGCAGTAATTGAGGCAAAAGGAGCTCCAACCAAGTATTGAGTATTGTACATGCTCATATTTTTCATTTTCATACTTTTCAGTTGGCCAACATTTCTAAAAATCCCTTTTTTGTATTAGCCTTAAGTAATATTCTAATTTTGTGACACACGGAATTTTGGATTTTCATTTGTTGCCACTTCAAATCATCAAAATTAAATGAAATAAACATTTGAATGCATCAGTCTGTGTGCAATGAATAAATATAATGTACAAGTTACACCTTTTGAATGCAATTACTGAAATAAATCAAGTTTTTTTTAAAATATTCTAATTTACTGGCTTTTACCTGTATATTGTATCTATTTATTTTCGTTATTACAAAAATACAACTTAATCAAATTTAAGTGTGTGTATAAGCATATTCAACCATACCACGATAATAATGATAACCTTGATCATTTGGTCAGCATTACTTTATTCAGCCATTTTATTTTATTATTATTTTTATGAAACATTTTGTGCTCCCCCGCCCCACAGAGACAGAACCTATTTTATTGTTTTTGGTTGTGATTTGTTTTCTATTTGAGTGCAACATTTTGCTTTTATTATTGGATTGTTTTGTTTAACTTGGTAGTTTACATTTCAATTCCAACGTTAACATATACCATAAGTACATTTGAAATGGTATACCTCCATTAATATTATGTATTGTCATTACACCAGTGGTTAATTTGGTCTCAAAAAAATAACTGCAGTAATACCGTTTGTCAGTAAAAAAATTAGGTCAATAAATCGTCGCGCAGAATTTGTTATCGGCCCAGATATCAGCCTTTTATCGTGATACAGTTTTCAGCCATATCGCACAGCGCTATATATTCCATACAATTGTGTTCTTCTTCAGAAACTTCTCTTTTAAAATGTTCTTCATCATGCTGTCATAAATAGTACTTTTGACTTTCTCCTAATTTAATTTAGTTACTGTACAGCACTGTGGACAACTGGAGTTGTTTCAAATGTGCCGTCTACTGTAAATGTATTTGAAATTAATTGAATGCTGCTCTCCTGCGTACCTCCGAGGCACAGACCATGAAAGAGAACACGTGACCTCCCCTTGCTCTGTCCCCTTTAAAACATCAATACAGACCGTTGCACTTTTTAGGACAGAAAAAACTGCAGAGTAGTGTAACACATTGCAGATAACAGAATCTTCAGTTATTATTTGTCCTTAAATGAAGCATCAACACAAGACTACATGACTATACTAATACCTTGTTTCATACGGATTCATGTACTTTATAGATGACCAAAGTGAGCAAGGACCATTGTCTGGAGATCATCAAGAAATTTGAGCCGTGTTCGGAGAATCAGAAACAAGGAGTTTTAGGGATTGATGGTAAGTATTCTTTTCGTTCCTTGTTTTTAAGCTCACATGTTCAGCAGCTTAGATTTAGGTTCTCATGTTCAAGATTTTCACCATGTAATAAATGCTCTTCTTGCAGTTTGTTATTTTGCAAGATCTGTGTGGTGAAAACTAAGCATGACAAGATGTTAATGTAGGAAGATGATTATAAAATTATTTATTCTGCAAAATAGGGTATAAAAACAGTTAGTTTGAAATAATAATAATCATTTCAAAACAGGGACTAGGTTTTCTCCACCATTTGTAGACCTTAATCAAAACCTTGTTTTCAGCAACCAGAAGAGAAACGTTTGCTAGAAATAAGTGCATTTCCCCCCTCAGGCAGCATATTTATATTTTAAACACAAAACTCATCTGATCCAGCTAATAAGGTGTGTCTGAGGCAGGTAAATGGGAAAATTATTCTCAGAGGAGGCCTCAAGCTCTACAATAGCTCTGCAGCACATACTGTAGGCCAAGGTGTTCACACTTTTTTCCCTGGCTGTCTTAAGTTTCCAATAATTTTTACAACTGTTATTTTTTTGTGATAGAGTGATTGGAGCACATACTTGTTTGTCACAAAACACATTCATACTTGTTAATTCATAAAGTTTGGTTCTTTTATGAGTTTATTATGGTTCTACTGAAAATGTGACCAAAACTGCTTGGTCAAAAGTATACATACAGCAATGTTATTATTTGGTTACATGTCCTTTGGGAAGTTTTACTGCAATAAGGCGCATTTGGTAGCCATCCACAAGCTTCTGGCAAGCTTCTGGTTGAATTTTTGACCACTCCTTTTGACAAAATTGGTGCAGTTCAGCTAAATGTGTTGGTTTTCTGACATGGACTTTTTTATTCAGCATTGTCCACACGTTTAAATCAGGACTTTGGGAAGGCCATTCTAAAACCTAATTCTAGCCTGGTTTAGCCATTCTTTTACCACTTTGACGTGTGTTTGGGGTCATTGTCCTGTTGGAACACCAAACTGCGCCCAAGACCCAACCTCCAGGCTGATGATTTTAGGTTGTCCTCAAGAATTTGGAGGTAATCCTCCTTTTTCATTGTCCCATTTACTCTCTGTAAAGCACCAGTTCCATTGGCAGCAAAACAGGCACAGAGCATAATACTACCATCACCATGCTTGACGGTAGGTATGGTGTTCCTGGGATTAAATGCCTCACCTTTTCTCCTCCAAACATATTGCTGGGTATTGTGGCCAAACAGCTAATTTTTTGTTTAATTTGACTGTGATGACCGGGGCGCATGGTGAGGCGGGGTTTTCGTCTCTCAGGATGCAACGGACTTCGGACACAGCGTGCAGGTAGGAAATGGTTTATTAAAGGAAAAAATCAGTTGGGAACAAAGAAAAATGTGCTCATAGCACTTAAGGTAAACTAAAGAGGCTAGCGTGGGAGCTCGCAAGTCAAAGAGCCTAGCGTGGAAGCTAGCAGGTACTGAGCATGAAACAAAAGTCGTCATCTGTTGCAAATAGACAATTAGGAAGCCAGACCGAGTGAGGCCAGGGCAAAGACTAAATAGCCCTCTGATTAGTGCCCGGGCAACAGGTGCGCGTCCCGAACGCTAACCAGAGGCAGGTGACTGTAATCTGCCGTCATGGCAACTGAGACACACAAACTCAACAGGTGCTGAGAACACAAGTGAACTGAAAACATAAACAGAATATGATCCGGACAGCGGATCATAACAGTAACCCCCCCTTAAAGGACAGATTCCAGATGTCCCTTGGAAAAAATAAAACCCAAAACACTAAAATACAGTTCAAGAGTCAAGGGAGGGCGAAGGGAGGACTTGGTGGTGGGTCGCCAGGCCAAGTGTCCCCGAATCCACCGGGGACGAGTCAGGTGGCGGCGGTGAATGGAACGCCGCTGCCGCAGGCGAGGCGGGCGGCCACGGAAAAGCCACATTCGTGGCCGCCGAGAAGGTGAGCGCGAGTGGCGCCAGAAGTTCATCAGCCGTAGAGTTTTACGACATCGTCCTTGGCGTCGCTACTGTTTGCGCCACTGCCGTCCATTCACTGACCTCTGAGAGAGCCTCATGCGGGCCCCTGATTGCTGCTTGCGTAGTCGGACAGTTTGAGGTCGCTGAGACGACGATGAGGGCGAGGAAGGTGGCGGCACCCTGGGAAGACCCGCCGGAGACAGGGAAGGATCAGGCGTCGTCGTCGCCGTGGAAGCAGGAGCAGGAGGCGTCGTCGTCGCCGTGGAAGCAGGAAGAGACGTTGTTGTCGTAGTGGAAGCAGGAAGAGACGTTGTCGTTGCCGTGGAAGCAGGAAGAGGCGTCGTCGTCGCCGTGGAAGCAGGAAGAGGCGTCGTTGCCGTGGAAGCAGGAAGAGGCGTCGTCGCCGTGGAAGCAGGAAGAGGCGTCGTCGCCATGGAAGCAGGAAGAGACGTCGTCGCCGCCATGGAAGCTGGTGCTGGTGCGGAAACCAGTCTTGGAGCCGGTGCTGGTGCGGAAACCAGTCTTGGAGTCAGTGCTGGTGCGGAAACCAGTCTTGGAGTCAGTGCTGGTGCGGAAACCAGTCTTGGAGTCAGTGCTGGTGCGGAAACCAGTCTTGGAGTCAGTGCTGGTGTGGAAACCAGTTTTGGAGTCAGGGCTGGTGCGGAAACCAGTCTTGGAGTCAGGGCTGGTGCTGAAACCAGTCTTGGAGTCAGGGCTGGTGCGGAAACCAGTCTTGGAGTCAGTGCTGGTGCGGAAACCAGTCTTGGAGTCAGTGCTGGTGCGGAAACCAGTCTTGGAGTCAGTGCTGGTGCGGAAACCAGTCTTGGAGTCAGTGCTGGTGCGGAAACCAGTATTGGAGTCAGTGCTGGTGCGTAAACCAGTCTTGGAGTCAGTGCTGGTGCGGAAACCAGTCTTGGAGTCAGTGCTGGTGCGGAAACCAGTCTTGGAGTCAGTGCTGGTGCGGAAACCAGTCTTGTAGTCAGTGCTGGTGTGGAAACCAGTCTTGGAGTCAGTGCTGGTGTTGAAACCAGTCTTGGAGTCAGTGCTGGTGTGCAAACCAGTCTTTCAGTAGGTGCTGGTGCGGAAACCAGCCTAGGGGCAGGCGCTGGGCGTGACTTTGGCAG
>NC_084548.2:57397500-57407500 GCF_033978685.3 Nerophis lumbriciformis
CAGACTGTTGAACAACTTAAGCTGTACATCAAGCAAGAATGGGAAAGAATTCCACCTGAGAAGCTTAAAAAATGTGTCTCCTCAGTTCCCAAATGTTTACTGAGTGTTGTTAAAAGAAAAAGGCCATGTAACACAGTGTTGAACATGTCCTTTCCCAACTACTTTGGCACGTGTTGCAGCCATGAAATTCTAAGTTAATTATTTGCAAAAAATAAATAAAGTTTATGAGTTTGAACATCAAATATCTTGTCTTTGTAGTGCATTCAATTGAATATGGGTTGAAAAAGGTTTTCAAATCATTGTATTCCGTTTATATTTACATCTAACACAATTTCCCAACTCATATGGAAACGGGGTTTGTATATATATATATATATAAACATTAAGGAAAGGGACTATCAAGGCGTAGCTGCAGTGTGCTTATACAACCACCAGGTGGCATCTGTGAGAACATAATACTGTGTTACTTTGTAACATTATCAGGTCGGTAGTGCATATATATATATATATATATATATATATATATATATATATATATATATATATATATATATATATATATATATGTATATATGTATATATATATATATATATATATATATATATATATATGTATATATGTATATATATATATTTGTATATATATATATGTATATGTATATATATATATATATGTATATATATATATGTATATGTATATATATATATATGTATATGTATATATATATATATGTATATATATATATATATATATATATATATATATATATATGTATATATATATATATATATATATATATATATATATATATATATATATATATATATATATATATATATATATATATATATATATATCAGTGACGTGCGGTGAGGTTGATGGCTGGTGAGGCACTGACTTCATCACAGTCAGATTTACAAACATATGAACCCTAAAGAGTATCTTATTCACCATTTGATTGGCAGCAGTTAACGGGTTATGTTTAAAAGCTCATACCAGTATTCTTCCCTGCTTGGCACTCAGCATCAAGGGTTGGAATTGGGGGTTAAATCACCAAAAACGATTCCCGGGCGCGGCGCCGCTGCTGCCCACTGCTCCCCTCACCTCCCAGGGGGTGATCAAGGGGATGGGTCAAATGCAAATTTCACCACACCTAGTGTGTGTGACAATCATTGGTACTTTAACTTAACTTTAACTTTACACATACAAACTGTAGAACACAAAAAAGCACATTTAATTAAAAAAAGGTTATTATGGTCTTACCTTTACTTATAAGTGCGGGAACAGTGGTGTTTGTGTTGGAGGAGTTGTGAATGAATGAAATATGAAATCCGTGCTGCAGTCTGGAGGCGTACCTAATGTTGTGTCCCTGCAGTCGTTCACGTACGGCTTCTCTGGCGCGAGCATTGTTGTTTTTGCACTTTTTGGCTTCTTGTTAAGTTTTTTTGGGTGGATTCGGTCTTGCACGTGGAGGGTTTGGGTGTGGCTTTGGTTGGTGTGGCGCTCCCGTCGGGGGGTGCAGTCTGCGGCAGAGGTGCAATAACCGGCACCAGGAGGCGGGATTACTGCGAGCATCAGCCAGTGCGTCTTCGCAGCAGTTTTATGATCGCTCAGCACAAGAAATACGTTACACACATACAGTTGCTGACAAAATACACTGTACATTATATACCTCAGCTAACTTAACTATGGAAATGTATAATATAATTCATATAGCAATACGGTCTCACTGCACAGCAGGCCAGCATTTAGCCGAGTCATTGCGCAATCCATGTTGAGGCACTGAGTGATGTGCCTCAACTGGCTGCTGATCACCGCACCGTCTCTTCTTAGTATTTGAACGGCAAATGTGAAAATTCAGCGATTTTGAATAAAAATAATTTAAAACTGGTGAAGTTAAATGGAAAATAACTTTATATTATAATCACTGAATACATATAACAATTTAATAAATTTTTTTTCTTTTTACATTTTTTTTCTTTCCATGATGGCAGGTGAGGCCCCGCCTCACCTGCCTCCAGTGACCGCACGTCACTGATATATATATATATATATATATATATATATATATATATATATATATATATATATATATATATATATATATATATATATATGTATGTGCGCCTCGTCCTTCACTTAAAGAGTGAGTGAAGAATGCGCTACCGAGCTGATAATGTCAGAAAGACATAACAGTATTATGTGCTCACAGATGCTACCAGGTGGTTGTATAAGCACACTGCAGCTACTCCTGGATCCCTTTCCTTAATGTTTCAGTAACATGCAGGATTCTCACAGGAATGAGGCAAAAATACAACCTTGTGGAAACAAAACCTGGACCAGCCTGGTTCTTGACAACTCTTTCATCTTCCTTCAGGGTTCACTAATTACATGCGCAGCCCCGCGGGGGACATCTTCAACCCGGATCACTATGCCGTGAACCAGGACATGGGGCAGCCGCTGTGCAACTACTTCATCGCGTCCTCACACAACACCTACCTGATGGGAGACCAGCTCATGTCCCAGTCCAGGGTGGACATGTACGCCTGGGTGCTGCAGGCCGGCTGCCGCTGTGTTGAAGGTACCGTTTGCCGACTCTCTGCACTTCGGCACTTAGCAATCACTCCAGCAGCACTGAGAGCGGACTCAGCCAAACTACTTCTAGGTAATGTTGCAGTTTTGGACAGCAGTTCTAATCAGCTCATTTTTAAATGTTGCAATAAAAATATGATATTTAATCATCAAAAACAATATTTATTAACACACGCAAAAGTACCAAAATTGGTACCGTTGAGTACCGGTATCGATTACCTAGGGGTGTAACGGTACGTGTATTTGTATTGAACCGGTACGGGGGTTTCGGTTCGGTGCGGAGGTGTACCGAACGAGTTTCCACACGGACATATTAAGTAGCGTACTGCACGTTGTGTAAACAATACTCAAAAATGCTGGACATTTGAGGCATTTAAGAAACTCTGCCTGGACAGCCCAGCAAAAGAGGACATGTCCGGTGAAAAGAGGACGCATGGTCAGTCTATCGTAGTCTGTTAGCTGCTAGCATGCTAGCAAAAGAGGACATGTCCGGTGAAACAGATCGCTGCTAGCATGCTAGCAGCGACCGGGCTAGGATAGACTGACCATACGTCCTCTTTTCACCGGACATGTCCTCTTTTGCGGGGCTGTCCGGGCGGAGTTTCTTAAATGCCTCAAATGACCAGCATTTTGAGTTATGGTTGTGTGTATTAACAATGTACATTCAGGGTTAAGAAGGGGTTAAAAACAAAACAAATTGTGCGCGCATTTGTGAGGGAGGGGCAGAGACAGAAAGAGCGAGAGAGTTATGATAAACACGCATGTGTCGCCAGGCTCTGCTTTTTATCGATAGATTTATCAGATTTAATTTTTTATTATCTAGAGCAGGGGTGTCAAAAGTGTGCCCCGGAGGCCATTTGCGGCCCACAGCTAATGTTTTAAAGGCCCACGGCACATTCTAAAAATACTATTAAAATAAACAAAAACATAACAAAAGTGAAATAAAAAAGCTTAAAGGTTAAATGTATTTTAGAAAAAGTTGCAATGTTGACTAATAAAACAAAGCTGTTTTTTTTTTCTTTCAAACTGTCATTGCTCAAAACATAATATTGAATCAAAATCAATGTTATTATGAATTATTGACCTATCCAAGGTTCCGATTACTTCACATCAAATATTCCACTAAGAAAAATATTTTTGGTGGAAGATTTTGCAAATTTGGTAAATATATAACCCAAAAATTTATATTTTGTTGTTTTCTTACTGTACCGAAAATGAACCGAACCGTGACCTCTAAACCGAGGTACGTACCAAACTGAAATTTTTGTGTACCGTTACACCCTTACGATTACCAGATACCGGGAATTGGTACCGGATCAATTCTAATGTGAATAATACCCAATACTATATTGTAAGTAATGGTATACTGCAAGCACTATATTGACTGAAATGAGAGTAAAGGTGACTATATTTCATGTTTAGAGGGTTCTATGTTAAAAATATTAAGGTCGTAAACATTTTTTTTATTGCTGTAATTATAAAAATATTTGATGCATTATTAATAGCACTACTTTGTGGAACCAATTAGCCGCGATGTACAAGGGACATGAAAAACCAAAGAGGAATGTATGCACTGCAGGAAATATATATAATTAATTTGGAAAAGTGCATTCAATAAGAATCCGATGACCGTGTCATAAAAATGAGGCTGGGGATGTTTTGGCAAGACAAATATGTTGTGGTGCCTGCTTGTCATTACCTTGTGTAAAAAAGGTCACCACCCACTCCTTGACTTTAGAAGCCAGCAGCGATCATAGTGAGCTATGTATGGTCTGTGCAGCTAATTTTACACAGGCAACGTTTTTGACAAAGGACAAAGTCTTAGACCTAAAAGACAAAGAGTAGTCCGAGTGGAGTCATAGAAAGTTACAATGATGGTTGGGAAAAAACTTATGTTTTCCGTGGTCAGTGATCTTTGTCAAATATATTTGGCACTCTGCAGTCTTACTGATCCACTATTCGCTTTGCTTTGTGAAACGGTGACTTTTGGTCTTGGCGTGGATTGACATGTCTCTCGTCTGCAGTGGACTGCTGGGACGGTCAGGATGGCGAGCCTATCGTTCATCACGGCTACACGCTGACCTCCAAGATCCTCTTCAAAGACGTCATTGAAACCATCAACAAATATGCCTTCGCCAAGAATGAGTATGTTTGAGCCCACACGTGCACAATCTCTCTTGTTTTCTCTTCTTTGCATTAATTTTTGTTTTCTACTAACATGCTACGGTACAAACACTACCAGGGAAAAGGTGATGTGACAAAGAAGTCATGTGAAGAATCAGTGAAAGGAAATGGTCAAAGTCTTGCCTGTGAAGACCACACAGTCTGATACTGGACCCAAATGAAGGCCTTTAGTGATGCTGATACAAGCCGCACCCACTAGATTTTATAAGAATTGTTTTCTACTATATACTAGCCGCAGATATATACATTATGAAATTAGTTATTTAACAGGAAATATTTTGTATATGTTTATTTACACACCTTAATTGTTTCCAAACGGTGTCTGTAACAGGCAGTAAAACGGCTGATCAAACAAAACAGAAGTCGTCGTCATGGACCCACTAGCTGCGCAATCTATCTCGCTAATCAGCTAAACAGACTTTATACTCCACGGTGAAGTCTTGGTGAATTTACTGAGGAATTTGTGAAACTGAAACAATACAAAAAGCATGCCGTTGTAAGTCAATAATACTAATACAGACACTCGTAAATGTGTTAGCATTTTAGCTAATGCTAACGACGCAAGCTTCATTACATTACAATTGCACATACAAATATGCATGAAAATACTCGTACAGGCATCACACATGGGGCATTTTAGTAAGTATAAACAGTTGTAGTTATATTGTAAAACTTACAAATGTTGCTTAGAGTGACAAATGAAGAATCCATACCAGCAGAAACTGTTTTCCTTCCGGTTTAAGGCATCAAAACACAGAGTATATTTTCATGTGCACCGAGCAAATTCATCCAAAAGATGGCGCCGTAGCATAAGCAATAACACACTGTGTTTCAGTGTCTGCTTAGGTTTAATAAAAACTTGAATACAATAAAAATAATGGACGTTTCGCGAATACAAATCCACAAATTAGCCGCACCGATTTATAAGCCGCGGTGTACAAAGTGTAGGAAAAAGGCAGCGACTTATAGTCCGTAATTTACGGGAGTCTTTTGTCTGTTTAATTTACATTGGATTTGTCATAGACAGGCTTCTATTAATTAGCATTAGCAACATTACATGGCGGCAGCACGGTGGAGCAGGGGTTAGTACATGTGCCTCACAATACGAAGGTCCTGAGTTCAATCCCAGGCTCATGATCTTTCTGTGTGGAGTTTGTATGTTCTCCCCGTGACTGCGTGGGTTCCCTCCGGGTACTCCGGCTTCCTCCCACCTCCAAAGACATGAACCTGGGGATAGGTTGATTGGCAACACTAAATTGGCCCTAGTGTGTGAATGTGAGTGTGAATGTTGTCTGTCTATCTGTGTTGGCCCTGCAATGAGGTGGTGACTTGTCCAGGGTGTACCCCGCCTTCCGCCCGAATGCAGCTGAGATAGGCTCCAGCACCCCCAATGACCCCGAAAGGGAGTAGTGGTAGAAAATGGATGGATGGATGGATGGATATTTCATGGCGGTTCAACCCCTCCAATTGTGTTCATGAAAACTACAACTCCGATAAATGTTAAAATCAAACAGCTGGTGTGGAATAAGTACAATAGTTACAGTATAAACACTTTGTAGGGCGCAACAAAAGACTGGCACATTCAACTTCCTGGAAAAAGCTACTTCCTCGTTAGACAACATACATAGATAGCCAATACAGTACTGCCATCTAATGATGATATTCAACTGTAATAAAACAAGATATAACAACTGGACAGCACATTTTTAAACGTTATATTCAAAAATAAAATTATATATCAAACAATAAACATTTATTAACACACAATAAAGTACCGAAAATTGACACCGTTGAGCACCGGTATTGATCCCCAAGTACCGGGAATTGGTACCGCATCGGTTCAAACGTGAACAGTACCCATCCATAACCATGAACAATGGCAGTTGGGAAAAACACTGACCTATTTATTAATAATCATATAAATGGACTTATGTGGTCTTCAAGTTTAGGTTTTTTGGCGACATCTAGCCGCCACAATCATACATTACGTTGAGCTCATGACTCATTTCAGTAAGCACTCAGTAAATTGAACGGTGCGGAAACGTTTTTTACTGCATACTTACTAATTGCCTTGGAGACTTCATGCAATTATACTGATTTGATACTTGTTTATATTATCTCATGTCATTATTGTTTAGTTAAGGACAGTTATTACTACTGTCTAGCTTGTGTGCTTAGCTGTTGTGTAGCTGCTACCAGTCTACCTAAAATGGAGCAAAATACCAACCGTGTGTGCTTATTGGAGGACGTTCAGAAGTTTAACGGCTTTGCACAAGTAAACACTGCTCGTATCGGATATGTTACCCAAATAATCCCACACTTGTTTTATTGCTGATATCAATATCAGATGGGCACACCTTTAATTAACACCACTCCATATAGGCCCTTGATAATACTTGTTTCTTAAAAAAGATGGAAATTATCACATATTCTGTGAAGATGGCGCAGAATAGCATCATTCCAAATGGTGCTTCCTAACACTTGAACATCATTAGATTCCCGTTGGTGTTGAGTTTTTCTGGTTGTTGTGACTGTGAAGGCTCATCAATGACACAATTTTCACACTTCATCATGCCGCAGAAACGTGCGAGTCTGGCCGCAACTTCCTCCTGCAATCTGTAAGCTCAGCCGATCGGCAGCATGCACCAACGTATGAACGTTATGTAGAGAAGAAACAAGTACAGAGGCCCCTCCTCTCTCCAGCAGGAGGTGATAATCCAATCTACATGCACGCAGTCTGGAGGACACACAAAAATGTTCTATTTTTAGAGCCCCGCTCTTGATGGAAAAGGAGCAGGAACACTCCATAGATCCGTTTTCACCCTTTTGTGTGTGTGAAAACATTATTGCCAACACCATCTTGCACCTGAAATGGGTCTGAGGAAGACGGATGAAAGGATTCATTCAGTGTCAAAGGAGGGCTGACATTGCAAATTAGAATGAAAGGCTGCCTTGTGACTTGTGAAGAGTATTGTTGGATGGGTAGGGCTGGGCGATATGGCAGAGAACTGTATCACGATATAAGTGTTTTGGTATATTATTGATCTTTTTATGACTTATGCAAAATAAGGAGCAGGACCTTCGTATTGTGAGGCAGACGCACTAACCCCTCTACCACCGTGCTGCCCTATATACATCAACCAATGAATTTAGGGTGTTCATTGACTATTGCTGCCGTCCCTATTAAAGCTGTACAGGTGCATGTCTTGGATTAATGCCGATTGATTTCTAACATTGTTTGTGATTTTGCACTTTCTCCCTCACTGTTCTAGTTCTGTTAATAAAGTAAACAGGGCCAAAATATTGCATGCACACAGAGGAGCGTTGCCTTTTTAAAAAGGACTTTCACTCTGGTGAGCTGCGGGAATAGAAGTGAGGACATAGCCACAAATGTGTGGCAGACGGAGACAAAAAGAAACGTTACTGCTGAAGTGCACCCCTGCTACTTTACTGCAAGGCGGTCATTTCCAGCAAGATGCCACTTCCTATCATATTTCAACATTCATATCCCTAAACAAGATGATGGATTGCCTCCAAATGTCACAATGTCGTGCGTTTCTTCTCTGGCAGGTCGGCCTCATAATTCTCCTGTGTGTCATTTTCTGCCAGCTACCCGGTCATCCTGTCCATAGAGAACCACTGCAGTGTCCCCCAGCAGAAGAAGATGGCCCAGTACCTCATTGATATTCTCGGGAACAAACTGGACGTTTCCAACATCAAAGCAGAAGACTCTGGGCAGCTGCCTTCGCCAGAGAACCTGAGGGGAAAGATCCTTGTCAAGGTAAAGTTACGAGTGTCGGTGCACTGTAACCAACTTCAGGACAAATATTGTATATCCATAATGGCTAGGAGCTTTGCTAGACTTCTCCTCTCTGACACCACCGCCAGAGAGTCTAGCTCCACTCCCACCACGTTACTGGCCTTCTCTACCAACTTGTCCAGTCTGTTTGCGTCCCTCGCTCTCAGCCCGCTGCCCCAGCAGGCCACGGCGTACAAGAAGGCGCCCGCCACCACCGACTCGTAGAACATCTAGTAGAGGCGGCTCTGTCCTTCTTGTAGAGTGCCTCAGCGTGTTTTGACCCATTCAGCTTGTTGTCGATGTATACTCCGAGGTATTTATAATCCTCAACCATGTCCACATCGACCCCCCTGATGGAAACAGGGGTCGCCGGACTACTCCTCCTCCTTACCAGGTCCACAACCACCTCCTTGGTCTTCGTCACATTAAGCTGGAGGTGGTTCTTTCCACACCATGTGACAAAGTCCTCCACCAGTGCCCTGTATTCCTCATCATCACCATCCTCAATACACCCCACTATCGCAGAGTCATCAGAAAACTTCTGAAGGTGGCAGGACTCTGAGTGATAGTGGAAATCGGTGGTGTAGATGGTGAAGAGGAAGGGGGAGAGGACTGTGCCCTGCGGGGTCCCGGTGTTGCTGACCAGCCTGTCAGACACACAGTCCTGCAGTGGCACGTACTGTGGTCTGTCAGTCAGGTAATCAACAGCCCAAGACAACAAGGGGGCCTCCACCCGCATCGTCTCCAACTTCACACCCAGCAGCCCAGGCCGTATGGTATCGAAAGCACTGGAGAAGTCAAAAACATGACCCTCACACTGCTCGCAGTCTTGTCTAGGTGGGTGTGGGCTCGGTTCAGCAGGTAGATGACTGCGTTCTCCACCCCCAGTCGGGGCTGGTAGGCAAATTTGAGTGGGTCCAGGTGGGGCTTGACTGTAGGGCGGAGTTGTTCCAGGACCAACCTCTCCATGGTCTTCATGATATGGGAGGTTAGAGCCACCGGCCTGTAGTCCTTCGACATGCTGGGTCGTGTGCACTTGCGAATGGGGACCACGCATGAGGTTTTCCACAGTGTGGGGACTTTCTGCAGGCTAAGGCTCATGTTGAAGAAATGACTGGAGCACACCACACAGCTGTTGGTCGCAGGCTTTGAGCACCCTGGGGCTCACACTATCAGGACCCGACTTTGCTGAAAATACTGAAAGGATATTGGTTGACATAAATTCGATGAATGCTAATTGCATTGGATATGTCTAAAAAACATTTCTAACTTATGGTGTTTTAATTGTTTTAATTATTTGTTTAGTTATTAGTATATTATTTTATGTAATAATTATATTATATAAGTACTAATTTAAATTATATTTATTTAATGAATTAAAAATGTTTTAATTGACTGCTGAAAATACTGAGAGAATATTGGTT
>NC_084548.2:57412500-57435000 GCF_033978685.3 Nerophis lumbriciformis
TTCTTAGAGTATTTATTAGTAGACAGCGAGAAGGTATATTTTTGTCATAACGGATGGAAGCAGAGGTCATGACACAGGAAGTATATTACCAGAGGAGGCGTGGCTACAGGTTAGAGTTGCCAACGTTTTCTGAGTACTTTGCTTGCATGTTATAGAACAGGGGTGTCAAACTCAAATACAGAGTGGGCCAAAATTTAAGACTGAACAAAGCCGCGGGCCAAGGTTGAACAAATTAACCTTTTAATAGGGACCCAAACAAGTTTTGCATTGAATTTTGAACAAGCAAGGCTTATATAACTTTATAGTGACATGCAAAATCGAGTTTCAAATAATAATAATAATAATTAAAAAATATCAATGGCATATCAAATACAATTTAAATAAAAATGTAATGCCTCTTTTCTATTATTTTCTGAGGTAAATATCAACATTAACTTTTTCCACAGGCTAATAAATTAGAAAATAAAATAACAATGAATACGGTAAACCAACCATTCAGGACTTTAAACTGCTCAGTTTGCAACACACTGATCTAATCTGATGTGCCCAAGCCAGATACCTGGCATGTTTTCTTGGAGGCTAGTTCATTAATGTCGGGGCTCAGGCTTTGAGCTGAGGCATCTTTCATTATCGAACGAAGTTGTTCATCAGTCATTATACCTCGTAGTCCACCCGGACCACAGTCTTGGGGGCGTGCTTTAAAGACACTGCGTTTATCGTCCTCCACAAGCTATCATCACGTCTGCTTTTCATCCAGTCCAACAACGTGCCGGCCCGATCACTAAATATGTGCGACTTCAGCACGCATACACATGTTATTGCAGTACTTACTTGGCCAACAGCGATACAGGTTACACTGACGGTGCCCGTATAAATAACTTTAACACTGTTAGAAATATATAAATATCCGTGCGTCGGTTGAGGTGGGCGGGATTGGGGGGGGGGGGGCGGGGTTGTTGGTAGCAGGGTGTATATTGCAGCCCGGAAGAGTTAGGGCTGCATGGGATTCTGGGTATTTGTTTTGTTGTGTTTATGTTGTGTTACGGTGCGGATGTTCTCCCGAAATGTGTTTGTCATTCTTGTTTGGTGTGGATTCACAGTGTGGCGCATATTTCTAACAGTGTTAAAGTTATTTATACAAGCACCGCCAGTGTAACCTGTATCGCTGTTGGGCAAGTATGCGTTGCATTCACGTGTGTGTGTGTGTGTGTGCGTGCTGAAGCCGCACATACTATGTGACTGGGCCAGAATTCGTTGAACTGGGTGAAAAGCGGAAGTGACGTTTTTTGGGAGGGGCACTGAAATTTGAGAGTCTCCCGGAGGGTGGGCAAGTATGAGAATTAGCGGTGAATGCGGTGTTACCGCGGCACCGCAGCTGAATGTAATCGGCGGGCCAGCTCTAGTGTTAATTTGATATCGCCTCAAGGGCCAAGTGAAATTACACGACGGGCCAAATATGGCCCGCGGGCCAGAGTTTGACACCCAAGTTATAGAACTTGACATTTTCAATGATAATAATGAGAGTAAATGACAAAAAAAATACAAACATTTTCGAGGTACATTAAATGGGACATGTCATTGTCAAAAAGCCAACCAAAGGAGGTTAGTAGATGAGAATACATCTAAAGGTAAAATATAGTGTAGAAATGCACCCAATTGCAGGAAATGTAGTCTTGATTTTCAACATTTCCTTTCTGTACTTGCCGATAGAAATGTTCCTCTTTTTTGTCACTTTTCTCCTCTTTTTCCTCGAAGGGTTCTCACATGCCTGTAATCAAAGTTAAATTTAGCGCTTAGTTTTTTTTTAAATCGCGTTCATTTGATTTTTCATCGCTAATTTAATGTTAGCCACATTTTCTCCCAGTTGTGGTAGCAGACACACTTTTGTGGTCGCCTTATTCCGCTAGTCCGACTCCTGTGCAGCTGGCACAATGACCCAAGTATGACCCAAGTGAAGTCAGTACTTACATTGTCAAAATCTCCCAAACGTGTACCAAATGTATGTGCTGCATTGTCATTATTTTGATCTGCCACAATATTGTAGTATTTTTAAATAGAAATGCTTTGTTGGGGTTTTTCCCAGCAATTGAAAAAAAAAGTAAGGTGCGCACAAATTACAGTTAAGTTAAAAATAGATACAAAATACGTTTTTGGACTTGGAAGAAAATATTGTTAATCCCTTGCTACAATTTAATTACTGAGCACATGCAGTATATACTACATTTGAATAGGGTTGAACAAAATACTATAAATAAGAATTTAAAAGCTTATCTCACATGTCCCCAGGGTTTCCGGGATCAATAAAAAGCACTAAAAGTCATTAAATGGATTTTTTTTAACTCAAGGCATTAAAAAACATTAAAGGTCATCAAATTGATTTTGAGAAACACAAGGCCTGTATGCCATTAAAAAGTATCAAAGTCATTAAATGGATTTTAAGAAACTCAAGGCCTTATATGGCATTAAAAGTCATTAAACGTTTTTTGCAAAACTCAAGGCCTCTACGGCATTAAAAAGCATTAAAAGTCAACAAATGGATTTTGAGAAACTTAAGGCTTTATATAGCATTGAAAAGCATTAAAATTCTTTAAATTGATTTTGTGAAACTCAAGGCCTTGCATGGCATTAAAAAGCATTAAAAGTGATTAATACATTTTGCGAAACTCAAGGTCTTATATGGCATTAAAAACATTGCAAGTCTTTTAATGGGTTTTGCTAAACTCAAGGCCTTGTATGGCATTAAAGAGCATTACAAGTAATTGAATACATTTTGTAAAACTCAAGGCCTTATATGGCATTAAAAAGCATTAAAAGTCATTAAATATATTTTGTGAACCTCAAGGCCTTGTATGGCATTAACAAGCATTAAAAGTCTTTAAATGGATTCTGCCAAACTCAAGGCATTGTATGGCAATAAAGAGCATTAAAAGTAATTAACTACATTTTGTAAAACTCAAGGTCTTGTATGGCATTAAAAAGCATTAAAAGTCATTAAATACATTTTGTGAAACTCAAGGTCTTTGGCATTATAAGACATTAAATACATACGGCGTGGTGCAGTTGGGAGAATGGCCGTGCCGCAACCTGAGGGTTCCTGGTTCGATCCCCACCTTCTACCAACCTCGTCACGTCCGTTGTGTCCTTGAGCAAGACACTTCACCCTTGCTCCTGGGTCGTGGTTAGGGCCTTGCATGTCAGCTCCCACCATCAGTGTGTGAATGTGTGTGTGAATGGGTGAATGTGGAAATAGTGTCAAAGCGCTTTGAGTACCTTGAAGGTAGAAAAGCGCTATACAAGTATAACCCATTTACATTTTGTGAAACTCAAGGTCTTTGGCATTAAAATACATTAAATATATACGGCGTGGCGGAGTTGGGAGAGTGGCCGTGCCAGCAACCTGAGGGTTCCTGGTTCGATCCCCACCTTCCACCAACCTCGTCACGTCCGTTGTGTCCTTGAGCAAGACACTTCACCCTTGCTCCTGGGTCGTGGTTAGGGCCTTGTATAGCAGCTCCCGCCATCAGTGTGTGAATGTGTGTGTGAATGTGGAAATTGTGTCAAAAGCGCTATACAAGTATAACCTATTTACATTTTGTGAAACTCAAGGCCTTGTAAGGCATTAAAAAGCATTGAAAGTCATTAAATGGATTTTGCGAAACTCAAGGCCTTATGTGTCATTAAAATGCATTAAAAGTGATTAGATTGATTTTGCTAAACTCAAGGTCATGTATGGCATTAAAAAGCATTACATTGGATGTCTAGAAGTATTAAAAAAATTAATGCGATGAAATCACACATTTTAGCGAATCACAAGTTAGTGTTTAAAGGCAGGCAGCAGTTAACGGTGCCAAATTTCTTTAGGTGCGACCAACAAAGCAACTTCTGCTGTCGCCACAACACCACCACAACTGGCAGCTGCTGTTACCACTACAGAATAATCAATAAATAGAGATGTTCAAAATGTTCCACTATTCAAGATGATCCTACAATGCCTACATGCCTACAATTTTGCCCATAAATAATAACTATCGGCAGCAGGACATGGGCATTAAATGTTTTTGAAGTGGCTTTAAAAAGCCTTACATTAGATTTTCTGTGTGTGTTTCACTTCCTTTCTCAGACTAAAGGGCAGGACGGAGTGGTGACTTCAGACGAGGCCGGCAACAATAAGCGCACCAGCCACTCCTTCATGGGCACTTTCTCAAAACGCAAGGTTGCTTTTTTCTCTTTTTATTCTGCCTTTAAAAATTTACCAAAAATGAACCAGGAACATCATTAGATTGTATTTGCTCACTGTTTTGAAATAATTATAGTTACACCTGTTTGGTCCTCGTGATTAAAAAAAAATAAAAAATTGAAACTGAAATTGAAATTGAATATGAGGATTTTTGGAATTTTATTCAGAGAATTCTACAAGAGAGATAAAGAGCCATTTGCTGAGCAAATGTATTGATATAGTTTTTTGTGAACAATCTCACTGATGAGTTTATTCACTCGACAAGATTAAGAACCCATTTTGACTTTATTAATTATTTTATTTAATTACATTTTAAATGTCATTAATATATTTAAATACATTTTAGATATCATTATTATATTTAAATATGTTTTAGATGTCTGTATTAGATATAAACACATTTTATATGTCTATTTGATTGAAATACATTTTAGATGTCATCAGATTTAAATACATTTAAGATGTCATTATTAGATTGAAATACATTTTAGATTTAATTATTACATTTAAATATGTTATAGGTGGCTTTATTAGATTTAAATACATTTCAGATGTCATTATTAGATTTAAATACATTTTAGATATCATTATTAGATTGAAATACATTTCAGATGGCATTATTCGATTTAAATACATTTTATATATCATTAGATTTAAATACATTTTAAATGTCATTATTACATTTAAATACATTTTAGATGTCATTATCATATTGAAATACATTTTAGATATAAGTATTACATTTAAATACATTTTAGATGTAATTATTGCATATAAATACATTTTAGATATCATTATTAAATTTAACTACAGTTCAGATATCATTATTAGATTTAAATACATTTTAGATATTGCTATTAGATTTAAATACATTTTAGATGTCATTATTATATTTAAATACATTTTAGATATCAATATTAGATTTGAATACATTTTAAATGTCATTATTACATTAAATCTATATTAGATATCATTATTACATTTAAATACATTTAAGATGTTATTATATTTAAATACATTTCAGATTTCAATATTACATTTACGTACATTTTAGATGTCGTCATTAGATTCACATACATTTTAGATGTCATCATTAGATTTAGATACATTTTAGATACCATTATTAGATTTACATACATTTTAGATGTCATTATTAGATTTAAATACATTTTAATGCCATTATTATATTTAAATACATGTTAATGTCATTATTATATTTAAATACATTTGAGATATTATTAGATTTAAATACAGTTTAGATATCATTATTAGATTTAATTACATTTTAGGTAGCATTATTAGATTTAAATACATTTTAGATGTCATTATTAGATTTAAATACATTTTAGATATCATTATTACATTTAAATACATTTTCGATGTCATTATTGGATTTAAATACATTTTAGATGTCATTATTAGATTTAAATACATTTTAGATGTAATTTGTTACCAATAAAGATAATGCAAAGAGAAAAATAACACAGGACACTTTGTAGGACTCAACATAGGACAAGACTGGCACATTTAACTTCATGGCAAAGACTTTTGCCTGACAATGACACCACACCGAGTACAAACTGAAATGAATGCCTACTTGCAAATGATACTGACCAGTGTAATAAAACAATATATGGCAACACGACAGTACAGTTATATTAAAAAACAAGATTTATTTTCAACAAACATTTATTACAACATGAAACTCACAAAATTACAGAAAAATGGTACCATTAAGTATTGATTACCATGTACTGGGGATTGTTACTGTATCGTTTTAAATGTGAAAGGTACTCACCATTTCTTCAAGAGTCTTCGGTCAATTTAGGATGGAAACCTTCAGAGACGCTTGACTGCTAATCGCCTGAAATGTTCTTATCAACAACTGTAACAATAATCCACATTTTGTTGCATTGTTTGAACTTTTGCAGACTGTTTTCATAGGGCTGAGCGATAAAAGGATATTAATATATAACGCGAAAGACACAGGGCTCAGGGAACAGTATCAGCTATCAAGTTTGCTTGTCTGGCGGTTGATTCTTTGCATGGAGTGAGAAGAGAAAGTCAAAATGAAGAAATTGTGGATGAAAGGAAACGTCACCTTGACAGTTTTTTTTAAGTTTTCCAAAGGGACTGTAGTCAGATCAATGTGGTCTGTAAATGATGACCGCTAATACCACACCACCTTAGCCGCGCTGACCCTTTACAGCACAGCTGTAACTTCCTGCCACTAAACCTGCAGAAATAGTTATTCTCAGGTTTCTCTATGTTTACATTTTCACACTTTGCACTATTTTCTTACACTTTATGAAGCATGTCTTACATATTCTTTATTTTTGCACCTTCATTTTAAGAGATTATTGTTAAATGTTCAATGTGATTTGACTATTTTGTTGACATTGAGTGTTTTCCATGCTTGTGTTGACATTTCCTTTCTGCCTTGATAGCTGAGGGGTTTATAATCAGAGGAAGTTACATATTTCTCCCTGCCCTTATTTTCTATAGGTCATAAAAATATCAATAATTTTAGATATTGACCGATATAAAATACTTACATCGTGATACAGTTGTCAGCCTTATTGCCCAGCCCTATTTGTTTTAGGTTTGTTTTACATTTGTTTATTGAAATTGTTCTGACAAAACAGTTAACAGAGATACAAAACAATACAAATCAAATGTTTTTTCTCCCCCACCAAAAAATAAATCATTAAATAATAGTAATAAGATAGTAAGAATACATACAAATTAGCCAGATCCAAGCAAATATTGATAAAAAGCCACAAACAACTTCTCTTCTGAATGGCCTCAACATAGTGCAGCAATACACTAAAGAAAACAAAAGGCTCATCAAACAACCACAATTCAACCACGTCTCGATCGGGGCCAAGCCTGAGATTGGTCTCCTTTACATATTTTAGGAAACTGCCCCATACTTCCCGAAACTTGCCCAGCCCTCTGCTCCGGCCATAGATATGCATGTCCAATATTGTATTTATTGCATGACTAATCATTGCATGCAAGCAATATTGGGAGTGGATATTTGTGCAAAAAGGCGCAGTATTGAGTGGCAGGGTCCGTGTAGGCAGGTGTACCTAATAAATCGGCATGTTTATATGTGTATAATATATGCACACGTTACGAATATCAAGAGCTGTTTGTGATACGGGACATCCAGCTTTCTCTTTTGCCGTCGCCAGAAAAAAACAAAGCTGAAGAAGACCTCCAGCTTGGAGGACACTGACACGGACCAGGAAAGCACCAGCAGTGCATCGCGAGCGCCCGTACATCACAACAAGTAAGGAGCCCCAACGTAAACACGTTTGTTCACGTCCAGTAAAGCTGTGCTTTTGCTCTCCTAATATTATCACAGCATCGATATGACAATATTACATGTTGGCTGGCTTGTTCGGTCAATTTTATCAGGTTTTGAGAAATTAAAATCAATATTTTTCCTTCTTTTATCCTTTGTTTATTGTGTCTAATTGGTTTCAGACTTGACTCTGGTGAATTAATATCCGCAGAGTAAAAATATATATTTATGAATTGAACATTTTCATAGTCAGAGCACAAAAAAAAACTGTTTACGACCTTCTAAAAATGTTTTTTTTAACATAATTAATGCTTTCTAGACATGAAATAACACCCATGTAGTTACAGTTACACTCCTTAGTAGCTTTGAGCGCGTTCTACTAGCCGGTAGCGTCAATGCTATGGTTGTCACCCGGCCACTACAACATAACCATGACCTGGAAATACTCCATCACGTCCTTTTAAGTTAGAACTGGGGTTAAATGTGCTGAAAACACGCACGTAAGTTGTTCTGCCAAGAAATCGGTCGACTTTATCGACAGGGTGAATGAAAATGGTGTTGTAGCTGTATGATAGGGGGCAGATGTTATAAGTTTTACTTCTTTCTGTAAATTGTTTTTTTGTTTGAGTTTAAATGAATGAAATAAAACAAACAAACGTTAGCATTGAGCGGTGCAATTCCCACCATGTTGTTCCCGCCCAAGTGGGGATCAATGAGGCATGAGTCCAAGATGAAGTGCACCAACAGTTTTACTCTCCACTTTGGAAACGGAAGTTACCCTTGGTGAATGCTTATTGTGATCGCTACAACATGATCATAAAAATAAGATAAATATTGTACTGTAATACATACAAGACGCAATTTAACATTCAATTTGGTCAAAAATACGTAAAGTTTCCTTAAAAAACAGGAGACAATGTGATAGAGTGAATCTGCAAAATTGAAAGTGTTGTAAAAAAAATATGCTGTGCATTATAAATTTGTCTGATTTTTAATTGCCCATTTTTGACTTGGCAGAAAGAAGAAAACCATGAAGTTATCCCGAGCGCTGTCTGACCTGGTGAAGTACACGTGCTCGGTGGGCTTGTACGACATCGATGCACAAGGTGCGCGCACATCTTCCTCACGTTATTGATTTTTCACACCCAGACGAGAAAGAACCATGCTTGCGAAGCGGCTGGGTTAGTTTTAGCCGCATCCCTCACTTGAAGTGTGAGCGAAGAAAGCACTAACGACCTGATAAGTCTGAAAGAGAAAGGGATGATACTGTATTATCTGCTCCCAGATGCCCCCTTTGGTGATTGTTTGAGCACACTGCAGCTAGTTCTAGTTAGTCCCACTCCTTAATGCTTCAGTCACACGCAGGATTCTTACAGGAATGAGGCAACAATACAGCCCTGCTTACGATATCTGGGCTTCCTTGAAGTGACTAAAGCAGGTTGAACCAATCATATTTTAACAGACGGAGTGTATTTGGATGTATATATATATGTGTGTATATGTACAGTATATACATGTATATATACATGTATTTATGTGTATATATATATATATACATATACACATGTGTGTGTATATATATATATTAAATCGATTTTCAAATTCACGATTCTTACTTTTAACGATTATTAATTAATTAAAAAAATTAAAAAAAATCAGTTTGAAAAAAATATATATATACTGTATATATATATATATATGTGTGTGTGTGTGTGTGTGTGTGTGTGTATGTATGTATATATAACTGGACAGCACAGTTATCAGCTCACTGTTAAATGTTACATAAAATTGTATTATTAAACAATTATTTAATACCATACAAACACAAATAAAAGTACAACATTTGGATTTGAATGTGAAAAGTAGCAATCTCTACTTAGATTTCTTGTTATTGGCAAATTGATGTTTAGGAATGCCTTGCTCTGATTTAATGTGTGTGTGATCAATGGCAGCCAGCTGCACTTGGCAGGTTTCTTCCCTGAGTGAAACCAAAGCTCACCAGGTGATGCAGCAAAAAGCCTTCGCCTTCATCCATTTTAACCAGCACCAGCTCTCACGCATCTACCCGTCTTCGTACCGCGTGGACTCCTCCAACTTCAACCCTCAGCCCTTCTGGAACGCTGGCTGCCAATTTGGTAACGATTCCCGAGTCACCACTTTGACGTGACTAGCACTCTTCCGGCACATCGATTTGCCGGTGTTTTTGTCTGCTGGTAATAAAGTTGACATTTGATTTCAGTTGCGCTCAACTATCAGTCTGAGGGTCGAGTCCTTCAGCTCAACAGAGCCAAGTTCTACAGCAACGGTAACTGTGGTTACATCAGCAAACCCAGCTGCATGTGTGATGGTGAGCCCTCTCAAGGTCATGTATGTGAGTACAGTAGAACTCAGGGGTCCAAAGTGTGGCCCGAGGGCCATTTTTAACCAGCATCTTAAAAGTACAATTACAAAAAAACATACAAATATATATATATATATTTATTTATTTTTTCTGTCCAGCTTCTCAGGCAAATTACAATTAAAGCGCAAACAAGGTCAAAGTAATGAGAACATGTTGCAATATTGACAATGATAACACAATGTTTCAATGTAGGCTATATTTCCTACAAAACTGTCATTGCTCAAAAAGTACAAAAAACGTATTATCGATGGGTAGATCTGAAGTTTATCTAGAGATTTACTGTAAGCGCTAAAAATAAAATTAATAAATATTGATAAATTACCTATTTTGAATATTGTCGTGACTGAGACCCTTTTAGTTTTTTGTTTTTTTAAAACTTTTTTAACTATTACTGCTCAAAAAAATCTCCTCTCTGAGCTGCCACCTTACCGTGGTAGAGGAGTTTGCGTGTCCCAATGATCCTAGGAGCTATGTTGTCCGGGGGTTTCTATGCCCCCTGGTAGGGTCTCCCAAGGCAAACTGGTCCTAGGTGAGGGATCAGACAAAGAGCAGCTCGAAGACCTCGATGAAGAACACAAACAAAGGACCCAGATTTCCCTCGTCCGGACGCGGGTCACCGGGGCCCCCCTCTGGAGCCAGGCCCGGGGGTGGGGCACGATGGCGAGCGCCTGGTGGCCGGGCCTGTCCCCATGGGGCACAGCCCGAAGAGGCAACGTGGGTCCCCCCTCCAATGGGCTCACCACCCATAGCAGGGGCCATATAGGTCGGGCGCAGTGTGAGCTGGGCGGCAGCCGAGGGCAGGGCACTTGGCGGTCTGATCCTCGGCTACATAAGCTGGCTCTTGGGACGTGGAACGTCACTTCGCTGGGGGGGAAGGAGCCTGAGCTAGTGCGTGAGGTGGAGAAGTTCCGGCTAGATATAGTCGGACTCACTTCGACGCACAGCAAGGGCTCTGGAACCACTTCTCTTGAGAGGGGCTGGACTCTCTTCCACTCTGGCGTTGCCGGCAGTGAGAGGCGACGGGCTGGGGTGGAAATTCTTGTTGCCCCTTGGCTCAAAGCCTGCACGTTGGAGTTCAACCCGGTGGACGAGAGGGTAGCTTCCCTCCGCCTTCGGGTGGGGGGACGGGTCCTGACTGTTGTTTGCGTTTACGCGCCAAATGGCAGCTCAGAGTACCCACCCTTTTTGGATTCACTCGAGGGAGTACTGGAGAGTGCTCCCCCGGGTGATTCCCTCGTTCTACTGGGGGACTTCAACGCTCATGTTGGCGGCGACAGTGAAACCTGGAGAGGTGTGATTGGGAAGAATGGCCGCCCGGATCTGAACCCGAGTGGTGTTCTGTTATTGGACTTTTGTGCTCGTCACAGATTGTCGATAACAAACACCATGTTCAAACATAAGGGTGTCCATATGTGCACTTGGCACCAGGACACCCTAGGCCGCAGTTCCATGATCGACTTTGTAGTTGTGTCATCGGATTTGCGGTCTCATGTTTTGGACACTCGGGTGAAGAGAGGGGCGGAGCTTTCTACCGATCACCACCTGGTGGTGAGTTGGCTGCGATGGTGGGGGAGGATGCCGGACAGACCTGGCAGACCCAAACGCATTGTGAGGGTCTGCTGGGAACGCCTGGCAGAGTCTCCTGTCAGAGAGAGTTTCAATTCCCACCTCCGGAAGAACTTTGAACATGTCACGAGGGAGGTGCTGGACATTGAGTCCGAGTGGACGATGTTCCGTACCTCTGTTGTCGAGGCGGCCGATTGGAGCTGTGGCCGCAAGGTAGTTGGTGCCTGTCGTGGCGGTAATCCTAGAACCCGTTGGTGGACGCCGGCGGTGAGGGATGCCGTCAGGCTGAAGAAGGAGTCCTATCGGGTTATTTTGGCTCATGGGACTCCCGAGGCAGCAGACAGGTACCGACAGGCCAAGCGGTGTGCGGCTTCAGCGGTCGCGGAGGCAAAAACTCGGACATGGGAGGAGTTCGGGGAGGCCATGGAAAAAGACTTCCGGACGGCTTCGAAGCAATTCTGGACCACCATCCGCCGCCTCAGGAAGGGGAAGCAGTGCAGTGTCAACACTGTGTATGGTGGGGATGGTGCTCTGCTGACCTCGACTGCGGATGTTGTGGATCGGTGGAGGGAATACTTCGAAGACCTCCTCAATCCTACCAGCACGTCTTCCTATGAGGAAGCAGGGCCTGGGGAATCTGTGGTGGGCTCTCCTATTTCTGGGGCTGAGGTTGCCGAGGTAGTTACAAAGCTCCTCGGTGGCAAGGCCCCGGGGGTGGATGAGATCCGCCCGGAGTTCCTTAAGGCTCTGGATGTTGTGGGGATGTCTTGGTTGACAAGACACTGCAACATCGCGTGGACATCGGGGGCGGTACCTCTGGATTGGCAGACCGGGGTGGTGGTTCCTCTCTTTAAGAAGGGGAACCGGAGGGTGTGTTCCAACTATCGTGGGATCACACTCCTCAGCCTTCCCGGTAAGGTCTATTCAGGTGTACTGGAGAGGAGACTACGCCGGATAGTCGAACCTCGGATTCAGGAGGAACAGTGTGGTTTTCGTCCTGGTCGTGGAACTGTGGACCAACTCTATACTCTCGGCAGGGTCCTTGAGGGTGCATGGGAGTTTGCCCAACCAGTCTACATGTGCTTTGTGGACTTGGAGAAGGCATTCGACCGTGTACCCCGGGAAGTCCTGTGGGGAGTGCTCAGAGAGTATGGGGTAACGGACTGTCTTATTGTGGCAGTTCGCTCCCTGTATAATCAGTGCCAGAGCTTGGTCCGCATTGCCGGCAGTAAGTCGGACACGTTTCCAGTGAGGGTTGGACTCCGCCAAGGCTGCCCTTTGTCACCGATTCTGTTCATAACCTTTATGGACAGAATTTCTAGGCGCAGTCAGGGCGTTGAGGGGATCTGGTTTGGTGGCTGCAGGATTAGGTCTCTGCTATTTGCAGATGATGTAGTCCTGATGGCTTCCTCCGGCCAAGATCTTCAGCTCTCACTGGATCGGTTCGCTGCCGAGTGTGAAGCGACTGGGATGAGAATCAGCACCTCCAAGTCCGAGTCCATGGTTCTCTCCCGGAAAAGGGTGGAGTGCCATCTCCGGGTTGGGGAGGAGATCTTGCCCCAACTGGAGGAGTTCAAGTACCTCGGAGTCTTGTTCACGAGTGGGGGAAGAGTGGATCGTGAGATCGACAGGCGGATCGGTGTGGCATCTTCAGTAATGCGGACGCTGTATCGATCCGTTGTGGTGAAGAAGGAGCTGAGCCGGAAGGCAAAGCTCTCAATTTACTGGTCGATCTACGTTCCCATCCTCACCTATGGTCATGAGCTTTGGGTTATGACCGAAAGGACAAGATCACGGGTACAGGCGGCCGAAATGAGTTTCCTCCGCCGGGTGGCGGGGCTCTCCCTTAGAGATAGGGTGGGAAGCTCTGTCATCCGGGAGGAGCTCAAAGTAAAGCCGCTGCTCCTCCACATCGAGAGGAGCCAGATGAGGTGGTTCGGGCATCTGGTCAGGATGCCACCCGAACGCCTCCCTAGGGAGGTGTTTCGGGCACGTCCGACCGGTAGGAGGCCACGGGGAAGACCCAGGACACGCTGGGAAAACTATCTCTCCCGGCTGGCCTGGGAACGCCTCGGGATCCCCCGGGAGGAGCTGGACGAAGTGGCTGGGGAGAGGAAAGTCTGGGCTTCCCTGCTTAAGCTGCTGCCCCCGCGACCCGACCTCGGATAAGCGGAAGAAGATGGATGGATGGATGGATGGATGCTCAAAAAATAATAATGAATTAAAATGAATGTTGAATTATATACCTGTGTAACGCTCCAATTACTTCACATCCATTATTCCATTTTGAAAAATGTTTTGGGGGAAACAAAATTATATTTTGTGTTTTTGCAATAAAAGCAGCTTTTTATTTGAAAGAAAAGGGCATAAAACATAACAGAAATAACAATTTTTATGTCAACAGATTGACCTGAACTTGATCTATAGATATTGAAATTTGGAAAGTAAAATAAATAATAATAAATGACTTATATTTAACACTTCATTTACTGATATTTTTATTTATTTTTTGTCATTGTTCCAAAAAAAAACATCAAACTAAAAGCAAAGTTGTTATGAATTTTTAACATGTATAATGCTCTAAATACCTATTTTGAAAAAATGTTTTCGGTAAACCATGCATATTTTGTGTTTTTGCCATTAAAAAAACGGGTTTTCTTTGGAAAAAAAAACGATGCATAAATTTGTTAAAATGTTAGGCAATGGACAGATCTGAAATTGATCTATAGTTATTAAAGCGTTTGCAAAAAAGTTATATACTAATATCAATATATGACTTATTTTTAACATTTAACATGATTGAGAACCCTTTTGGGTCCCTGGGACCTTTAGTCTGATTTTTGTTTTTTAATTGTTCAAAAGAACAAAAAAAAGAGCCAAATCTGTTAAGAAATGGTGGGGTGGATCCCAAGGATGCAGAGACGTATTGTGTACAATTGTTCTTCCTTTTATTTAGGAGGAAGCACAAAGTAGCAAAACAAAGGCGCTGGTGGTAAACACAACAAAACACACCATGTAAAAAACTACTAAGAGAAATAACACACCAAACTAAAAGCGCTAGACAAGGCTAGGAAAAATACTTCATGAAAGAAGTTAATATAAAAACAAAGTACAAACTAAAAACGCTAGACAAGGCTAGGAAAACATACTTCATGAAAGAAGTAAATAGATAAACAAAGTACAAAATGAAAACGCTAGACAAGGCTAGGAAAAATACAGGCAAACCTGAGAAGAATGGCACATGACGAACTAGTGAGTTCTCTGGCAAGATCAACAGGTTGCAAGCAGTGACAAAGTTCCGGTGCTCACAGGCCATCAGCAGCCAGGTTAAATAGGCTGCTTCTAATCTAAGTCAGGTGTGTGCTGCTGCCTTGCGCCAGCTGCACTCCATACTGTGGACGAGAGAGAGAGTGAACATGGTGTGCAGACAACAGAAATGAGCAAGGAAATTTCAGATGACCACAAAATCAATGTTTTAATAAATTATTAATATATTTAATGCTCCTAATACTTTACATCAAATATTCCATTTTGACAAATGTTATGTGGAAAATATTGCATATTTTATGTTTTTGCCATTAAAATATTTTTTCTTCGGAATAAAAAAAGGGAATAAAAAATGTTTGCCAACGGATAGTTGTAAAATTGATAGATAGATCTGAAATGTAAGTATTGAAAGGAAAAGAAAAAAAAAAAAAGAAAAAAAAAAAATATATATATATATATATATATATATATATATATGGGGTCTGACATAATATTGTGAGAGTCCAGTCCATAGTGGATCCAACATAATAGTAAGAGTCCATTCGATAGTGGGGTCAGCAGGAAACCATCCCGAGCGGAGACGGGTCAGCATTCTCAGGTGGAATTTTTTCCCATTCTTGCTTGATGTACAGCTTAAGTTGTTCAACAGTCCGGGGGTCTCCGTTGTGGTATTTTAGGCTTCATAATGCGCCACACATTTTCAATGGGAGACATTTCTGGACTACAGGCAGGCCAGTCTAGTACCCGCACTCTTTTACTATGAAGCCACGTTGATGTAACACGTGGCTTGGCAATGTCTTGCTGGAATACGCAGGGGCGTCCATGGTAACGTTGCTTGGATGGCAACATATGTTGCTCCAAAACCTGTATGTACCTTTCAGCATTAATGGCGCCTTCACAGATGTGTAAGTTACCTATGTCTTGGGCACTAATACACCCCCATACCATCACAGATGCTGGCTTTTCAACTTTGCGCCTATAACAATCCGGATGGTTCTTTTCCTCGTTGGTCCGGAGGACACAACGTCCACAGTTTCCAAAAAATATTTGAAATGTGGACTCGTCAGACCACAGAACACTTTTCCACTTTGTATCAGTCCATCTTCGATGAGCTCAGGCCCAGCAAAGCCGACTGCGTTTCTAGGTGTTGTTGATAACCGGTTTTTGCCTTGCATAGGAGAGTTTTAACTTGCACTTACAGATGTAGCGACCAACTGTAGTTACTGACAGTGGGTTTCTGAAGTGTTACTGAGCCCATGTGGTGATATCCTTTACACACTGATGTCGCTTGTTGATGCAGTACAGCCAGAGGGATCGAAGGTCACGGGCTTAGCTGCTTACGTGCAGGGATTTCTCCAGATTCTCTGAACCCTTTGATGATATTACGGACCGTAGATGGTGAAATCCCTAAACTCCTTGCAATAGCTGGTTGAGAAAGGTTTTTCTTAAACTGTTCAACAATTTGCTCACACATTTGTTGACAAAGTGGTGACCCTCGCCCCATCCTTGTTTTTGAATGACTGAGCATTTAATGGAATCTACTTTTATTCCCAATCATGGCACCCACCTGTTCCCAATTTGCCTGTTCACATGTGGGATGTTCCAAATAGGTGTTTGATGAGCATTCCTCAACTTTATCAGTATTTTTTGCCACCTTTCCCAACTTCTTTGTCACGTGTTGCTGGCATCAAATTGTAAAGTTAATGATTATTTGCAAAAAAAAAAATGTTTATCAGTTTGAACATCAAATATGTTGTCTTTGTAGCATATTCAACTGAATATGGGTTAAAAATGATTTGCAAATCATTGTATTCCGTTTATATTTACATCTAACACAATTTCCCAACTCATATGGAAACGGGGTTTGTACTTACATCGATGTTTGGACATGTTGAATATGTTTTTACAACAACGGTTGATTATTGTGAATGTGTGCGTGTCTTTAATAAAACCCCACATGTTTCACAGGTGCCTTTAATCCCAGTTCTGAGGACCCACAGCCAGGTCAGATGAAGAAACAACTGGTGTTGAAGATCATCAGTGGACAGCAGCTGCCCAAACCCAAAGACTCCATGCTGGGGGACAGGGGAGAGGTAGACGACACCAACTTACTAACAATAACTTCAAAACTATTACATGCTGACTTTCATTGAAACAAAGTCATTGTCATTGCTCGGTCAGATCATTGATCCCTTTGTGGAAGTGGAGATCATCGGCCTCCCAGTGGACTGTTCCAAGGAGCAAACCCGAGTGGTGGATGATAACGGTGAGTGGTTCATTCATCTTTTCATTTTTAATTCCCATTAAATATTCTCATTTGGAATATTCATAAACGTGATTAGATCACGGAGGGCTGTGGTTTCTAAAAACAGGTTTGTAAAATACCGATTGGTAACCAATATAAGAATTAATTTTCCAATTCCACTATGTGATTATTTAATACACTTCCTCGTACACCACATCATCTTCTCATCCAAATATATAACTTCTATAAATAATGTGCAATGCAACACATTTAGAAAAACACTGAAAACCAAGTATATATATATATATATATATATATATAAATATATATATATATATATATGTATATATATATATATATATATATATATATATATATATGTATATATTTATATATATATATATATATATATATGTAAATTTATATATACACATATATATATATATATAAAAGTATATATGTATATTTATATATATATATATATATGTATATATATATATGTGTTTGTGTGTGCGTGTGTGTGTGTATATGTATGTAAATGTGTGTGTGTGTATATATATGTGAGTGTGTGTGTATATGTATATAAAAGTGTGTATATATATATGTGTGTGTGTATATATGTATACATGTATGTGTGTGTATATTTTTGTATGTGTGTGTGTGTACATGTGTGTACATGTGTATATATATATATATATATATATATCCATCCATTTTTTACCGCTTGTCCCTTATTTATATATATATAAATATATATATATATATATATATTTATATATATATATGTATGTATGTGTATATATATATATATATATATATGTGTATATATATATATATATATATATATATATATATATATATATATATATATATATATATGTATATGTGTGTGTGTATATATATATATATATATATATATATATATATATATACATCCATCCATTTTCTACCGCTTGACCCTTTATTTATATATATATATATATATATATATATATATATATATATATATATATATATATATATACATATATATATACATACATACATATGCATGCATGTATGTATGTATGTATGTATGTATGTGTATATGTATATATATATATATATATATATATATATATATATATATATATGTAGCGGAAGAAGATATGCATATATCTTCTTCCGCTTATCCGAGGTCGGGTCGCGGGGGCAGTAGCCTAAGCAGGGAAGCCCAGACTTCCCTCTCCCCAGCCACTTCGTCCAGCTCCTCCCGGGGGATCCCGAGGCGTTCCCAGGTCAGCCGGGAGACATAGTCATCCCAACGTGTCCTGGGTCTTCCCCGTGGCCTCCTACCGGTCGGACGTGCCCTAAACACCTCCCTAGGGAGGCGATCGGGTGACATCCTGACCAGATGCCCAAACCACCTCAGGAGACTCTGCCAGACGTTCCCTGCAAACCCTCACAATGCGTTTGGGCCTGCCAGGTCTGTCCGGCATCCTCCCCCACCATCACAGCCAACTCACCACCAGGTGGTGATCGGTAGAAAGCTCCGCCCCTCTCTTCACCCGAGTGTCCAAAACATGAGGCCTTAAATCCGATGACACAACTACAAAGTCGATCATGGAACTGCGGCCTGGGGTGTCCTGGTGCCAAGTGCACATATGGACACCCTTATGTTTGAACATGGTGTTCATTATGGACAATCTGTGACGGGCACAAAAGTCCAATAACAAAACACCACTCAGGTTCAGATCCGGGCGGCCGTTCTTCCAATCACGCCTCTCCAGGTTTCACTGTCGCTGCCAACATGAGTGTTGAAGTCCCCCAGTAGAACGAGGGAATAACCCGGGGGCGCACTCTCAAGTACTCCCTCGAGCGAATCCAAAAAGGGTGGGTACTCTGAGCTGCCGTTTGGCGCGTAAGCGCAAACCACAGTCAGGACACCGTACCCCCACCCGAAGGCGGAGGGAAGCTACCCTCTCGTCCACCGGGTTGAACTCCAACGTGCAGGCTCTGAGCCGGGGGGCAACAAGAATTGCCACCCCAGCCCGTCGCCTCTCACTGCTGGCAACGCCAGAGTGGAAGAGAGTCCAGCCCCTCTCGAGAGAACTGGTTCCAGAGCCCTTGCTGTGCGTCGAAGTGAGTCCGACTATATCTAGCCGGAACTGCTCGACCTCACGCACTAGCTCAGGCTCCTTCCCCCCAGCGAGGTGACGTTCCACGTCCCAAGAGCTAGCTTCTGTAGCCGAGGATCGGACCGCCGAGTGCCCTGCCTTCGGCTGCCGCCCAGCTCACACTGCACCCGACCTCCAGATGAGGTGGTTCGGGCATCTGGTCAGGATGCCACCCAATCACCTCCCTAGAGGTGTTTATGGCACGTCCGACCGGTAGGAGGCCACGGGGAAGACCCAGGACACGTTGGGAAGACTTTGTCTCCCGGCTGGCCTGGGAACGCCTTGGGATCCCCCGGGAGGAGCTGGACTGAGTGGCTGGGGAGAGGGAAGTCTGGGCTTCCCTGCTTAGGCTGCTGCCCCCGCGACCCGACCTCGGATAAGCGGAAGAAGATGGATGGATGGATGGATGGTTGTATAATAAGGCCATGCAGAATAAGGCATTAATAAGGGGAAGCCATGGAAAACGACTTCCGGACGGCTTCGAAGCGATTCTGGACCACCATCCGCCGCCTCAGGAAGGGGAAGCAGTGCACTATCAACACCGTGTATGGTGAGGATGGTGTTCTGCTGACCACGACTGCGGATGTTGTGGATCGGTGGAGGGAATACTTCGAAGACCTCCCCAATCCCACCAACACGTCTTCCTATGAGGAATTAGTGCCTGGGGAATCTGTGGTGGGCTCTCCTATTTCTGGGGCTGAGGTTGCTGAGGTAGTTAAAAAGCTCCTCGGTGGCAAGGCCCCGGGGGTGGATGAGATCCGCCCGGAGTTCCTTAAGGCTCTGGATGCTGTGGGGCTGTCTTGGTTGGCAAGACTCTGCAGCATCGCGTGGACATCGAGGGCGGTACCTCTGGATTGGCAGACCGGGGTGGTGGTTCCTCTCTTTAAGAAGGGGAACCGGAGGGTGTGTTCTAACTATCGTGGGATCACACTCCTCATCCTTACCGGTAAGGTCTATTCAGGTGTACTGGAGAGGAGGTTACGCCGGATAGTCGAACCTCGGATTCAGGAGGAACAGTGTGGTTTTCGTCCTGGTTGTGGAACTGTGGACCAGCTCTATACTCTCGGCAGGGTCCTTGAGGGTGCATGGGAGTTTGCTAAGCCAGTCTACATGTGCTTTGTGGACTTGGAGAAGGCATTCGACCGTGTCCCTCGGGAAGTCCTGTGGGGAGTGTTCAGAGAGTATGGGGTATCGGACTGTCTGATTCTACAACCAGTAAGCCATTAACTAAGAGTCTTCCCTCAATAACCTCAGAATTATTCTCATCGTTAACTTAAAAGAGCTGTTCAAAAGACTCGATTTGTCCGCCAAGGTCCCATCTGTGGTGTTTTTCTGAGCTTGCGCATGTTGGGTTCGCTTCACACTTGACTACTAAAGGTCAACCCTGAACATATTTGAACATATTTGCAAATCCTGTCCCAGGGGACAATTACAAGAAGAGAAATGACCATTCCTATTATTTTCAGGATATCGTGTGCAGGGTGAAAAGTACCTGATTGGGTTGCTTGCATGCATAATTAATGAGCTGAGTGCGCATGCAGCACCTCTGTGTGCACACAAAAACACCCCCTGAATAATTGATTACCACAGAGTTGGCTCTTCTGCCCTCGGTCTCCCGTTGTGATTTGTCATGTTTTACTTTGACTCTCATCCTCTGCCGTCCTCTCCAACCTTCCCCCGGACTTGATCGCTTCTCGAATCTGGCTGGGCATGACCTCGCAGGTTTCAACCCCATGTGGGAGGAGACTCTGGTGTTCACCGTTCACATGCCGGAGCTGACCCTGGTGCGCTTTCTGGTGTGGGACCACGACCCCATTGGCCAAGACTTCATTGGCCAGAGGACTATTGCTTTCAACAGCATGATGCCAGGTAAGATGAAACTAGCACATCACATGACAGACTCCACATGTTCCTGTGTTTGTGTGCAGGTTATCGCCATGTGTACTTAGAAGGTATGGAGGAGGCGTCCATCTTTGTTCATGTAGCTGTGCATGACATAACTGGTAAGGTAGGTACTCCTGTGGAAGCCGGATGGATCCTTACAAGTATTATTACCACAATTCATCTTCACTGAAATAAATGTATAGATGTTTTAAAACAGGGGTGTCCAAACTTTTTCCACTGAGGGCCGCACACTGAAACATTTAAGCATTCAGGGGCCATTTTGATATTTTCCATTTTCAAAACCATCAGGGCTCCACCCAGTTTTGGTGACAACAAAAATGTTATGGCAATGGATAAATCTGAAGTTGATGTAAAGATGCTTAAGTGTTGAAACTTGGAAGTAAAAAAAAATTAAAAAAAATACATTACTTATTTTTAAGACTTTAAAAACTGAGACCCTTTTGGATGCCTGGGTCCTTTTAGCATCAACCAACATGGAAAAAATAAAGCATGCTGGAACCATTTTGATATTTTCTATTTGCAAAACCATTAGGGCTCCCCTCAGTTTTGGCGAAAACAAAAACTTTATGGCAACGGTTACATCTGAAGTTGATGTATAGATACTTAAGTGTTGAAACTTGAAAGTAAAATAATAATTAATACATGACTTATTTTTAAGACTTTAAAAACGGAGACCCTTTTGGTTCGTTAAAGGTCCCGGGGACCCAAATGGGTCCCAATCTTTAAAGTGTTAAAAATAAGTCCTATATATTTATTTTTTTAACTTTCAACAACTTATCAACTTCAGATCTATCCGTTGCATAAAGGTTTTTTTTTAAATTTATTTTATTGGCCTAATGGTCAAAAAAAAAAAAGTTTTTTATGGCAATAACACAAACCATGCAACATTTCCCCCCTAAAAAATGTCAAAGTGGAATTTTTGATGTAAAGTAATTTAATTTATTTAAGCCTTAAATAGGTCAATAATTTATAACATTGATTTTTATTTATTTATTTTTTTTAGTTTAAAAACAAATCTGACTAAAAATCTCGGGGATCTAAAAGGCCTGCACTTAAAAAAGTGTAAAAAATAAGTCATTTATCAATATATAGTATTTTTACTTTCAAACACTTAAGTATCTTTATAAACTTCAGATCTATCCGTTGCCTTGTTTTTTAAATTATTTTATTTTTTTGCCTTTTTTTTGTCAAATAGAACCCTGTTTTTAATGGCAAAAACATTAAATATGCAACATGTTCCCCCCACAAAATTTCAAAGTTGTAAAGTAATTTAAGCCTTAAATAGGTCAATAATTTATAACACAGATTTTTTTGTTTTTTTGGTTTTTTTTGGAACAATGACAATTTAAAAACAAATCTGACTAAAGATCTCGGTGATCCAAAAGGCCGCACAAGTCATTTATCAATATATAT